>NW_019392830.1:213397-345717 GCF_000648675.2 Cimex lectularius | reverse complement strand
AGAAATCGTGAGATGCGGTCTGGTGTGATGTAGGTTTCAGAAAAACATTTTCTTTATCGTGCCAACGTTTCGATCTTTATTGAGATCATCTTCAGAGCTCAAAGTGTTTGTCTTCTGTGTAATTGTGCCAGTCTTGCGTGCCGTGTCGAGAGTGCGGGCACCAGACCGCATCTCGCGATTTCTAAATAAATATCGATTAACGGTCACTAATCACCACACATATTGTAAGATTTGTTAATGAGGTCTGCGCGACAATGGACGTCCGGCTTGGTCGTTTCCGATCATTTTATCTTCCTCCCATCAAATAACTTACCACTAATGACCAGTTAAGATAGACAAGCCGAAATTTCCTCTTGGAACATCGGCGGCGTGGTATTAGATGAAGGTAGACAAAAACAGCGATGGTTGGTAGATGAAGCACATCGAAAATATCCAAAGTACTGAGTACTTTGTAATTACTTTCACAAAAGACGAAATTTTCAGCTCAAGCTCTTCTAGCAAACTTGTTTACAGCGTTTTCTTTTGATAAGAAAGCCAGAACATTTAGTGTTCTTCTGATGAAAATAAATTCCAGATCCACCCATATCATAAGTAGCCTTGTAAGTCTCTCATCGAGAAGCATAAGCATTTCTTACACACATCATCGCCATCCGTCGCCTCATCATGTCTTCTAAAATCATCAAACATGGGAGAATTTTTAAATTTTTTTTTTATATATGTATGTGTTTACTTCTCGTCGTTTTGTCCTGCATTATATCCAGTCTCTTATTGTTTTTATTCAGGTTACAATTGTCACTTTTGTTTATTCTAAAGAAAGTTAACATTTTTCAACTCCGAGTACGGACACGAATCGAGATTGAAACAAAACTAAGCGAGCGAGCAGCCCCAAATTTTGAACTCGAAGTGAGCTGATAAACTTTATTTGATAAAAAAATTAAAGAAGTCATCTTTAACCAAATAAAATATTATTTCGACTCTAGAATCAACATATCTCTTTTACAGCTTCCTTTTAACCAATTATTTTTCTCGCCTGTCCCTTGAAGCACCTCAATTCACTTCCGAAATTTGTGCAATCATGATTGATTTTTTTTGTTCTTTAAACAAGGTGTCATTCTTTTAATGATCTTCTTGCTTCAGATCTGTTTCTACTTTAAAATTCAAAGAGTTCTGCTCCTTTTTCTCAGAATTGCATCTACATGCTCCCCGCATAAGGAATTCTCTCCACTTGACCCAGAAACGCCCTGGAAACACGCTCAGCCCGACGCGGACTGACACGGCCACTTTGTTTTCCCTGTGACTAATTTCTCCAGTGATGAAATTTTACATGCCATTACTTATTCAATAGCAAGTCGAACTAAGCCAAACCTCAACGTGTTGAAGGCTAAATGCTTGAGAAAATTTATGATCTTATGTACGCAATTGTAAAAGACGGATAATAGAAGAAGATTTTATTTGATTTAAACAAGCCATCGCAAAAATTTACGCATTTTGTTTGGAATTAAAGTAGATTTTCTGCTACTGCTGAATCCCGCTCAAAGTCGCTGGTGGTGACTTCAATTTTAATTTTTTGTAATTAGTAGTAGGAGGAGGAATTAATTAGGAGTAAAATTGTTTCTTTTTCTTTTTGATGTGTTCTTTCCAATTTAGTATTTTATCTAACGTCAGGATTAAATATGTTACTTAACTCTGGGATGGTACTGTTTTACCGTATAATTGGTTCTTGTAATAATTTTCTGTTTGAGGAGTTAATACGTACGTTTTTCAGCTTGTTCATTTTCATCTTTGAAGTATCTGCACTCATGGATGTTATTGATTGAATTCACTAGTTTTCGTAGTCCGCTTGGCCAATTTATATCTTTCCATTAATTAAGGTTTTTAGTTCAGATAAAAAAGTCAGCGTCACGAGCGGGATTCGAACCCACGATCTTCGGCTAGATACGCCGCTGCTCTACCACTTGAGCCTGTCGTGACCTCGATCCACCCGGACACTAACTTCCCATCTCAACCCCACCTTTTGAATTTTCCCTCCTTTTTTTGCCATTTTTCTAATGTCGTGTAATCTTTTTGATTCTCGGCAACAAATGAGATGGCCACGTTTTAGTGAAGTATACTTCATTTTACTTCATTAAATTCACTATTTTTCGAAATCCGCTTGACCAATTAATATCATTCAATGAATTAAGATTTTTATTTGAGATAAAAAAGTCAGTGTCAAGAGCGGGATAAGTAATAATTGTTATAAGTTTAATGATGGCGAAAAGGAGGGAAAATTCAATAGGTGGGGTTGAGATGGGAAGTTAGTGTCCGAGTGGATCGAGGTCATGATAGCTCAAGTGGTAGAGTAGCGGCGTATCAAGCCCGAAGGTCGTGGGTTCGAATCCCGCTCGTGACACTGACCTTTTTTTATCTCAACTAAAAACCTTAATTAACTATAATATATTAATTGGTCAAGCGGACCATGAAATTAGTGAATTTAATGATTTAAAATGAAGTATACTTCACTAAAGCTCTCCGTGGCCATTTCATTCGTCGTCGAGAATCCAATCCGATTACACGACATTTGAAAAATGGCAAAAAGGAGGTGGGGTTGAGATGGGAAGTTAGTGTCCGTGAGGATCGAGGTCACGATAGCTCAAGTGGTAGAGCAGCGGCGTATCTAGCCGACGATCGTGGGTTCGAATCCCGCTCGTGCCATTGACTTTTCTATCTCAACTATTATAGATGTAATATTTTTTATGTGAATAACAGTCATACTGAGGTTCTTCAATATTTTTGAATATATTTCTTGGCCACCATTTTGAACATTTTTGTATGTTTTCTTTCATCAATCTAAATTTCTTCGTACTTTCAGGTTCTTCTGGAAACATTTCTATTATAGTTTGGCTTTTTATCATTTTTTTAGGTATGGTCTGACGCTTTTAGGCTTCTATCCATCGTCTAACTAATGGAGTCTTTACGATAAATTTTGGCAATCTGCTAAGTGTTATTCGATGATGATAAACCAAAAAAGTGATATTATCGAGTAGCACGCGGTAAGTACAACAAATATTGTAAGATTTCTTAATGGGGTCTGTGGAGGAAGGAACCTCTAGCTTGGTCGTCTCCGATCATTTTACATTCCTTCCCTCAAATAACTCTGCTCATGATGAGCAAGGCGAAAATTTCCTCTCAGGTCAGTGGTGTGTTATTAGGTGATGATAGATAAAAAACAGCGAGGTTAGGAAACCTGTATTTTGGTAGTTTCCGACCATTTAAACTGTATTTTCCCAAATAACCCCCACTGTTGACTATAGAGGATAGCCAAACCAAAGCGTCTCTAATGATCAGTGATCCTTTATTAGATAAGGGTAGACAAAAGGCCGATAAACCGTATTCCAATATGGCCAAAGGACTGGTTAGTCACTCAGCAGACCTTAACTGTTATTATAAACATGTAACACGGTGAGTAAACCAGATTTTGCAAGATTTCTTAATTTGGTCTGCGGGGTAATGGACTTCTAGCTTGGTCGTTTCCGATCATGTCATTTACCTCTGATGAATAGCAAGTATGACAGGCCTAAATTTCACCTCAGGTTATCAATGTTGAGTTACTAAATGATTTTTTTAAAATTATTTTATTTAACTCTGTACTAACTTACACATTATACAATTAATTAAGGTTTTCAGTTGAGATAAAAAGTCAGTGTCACGAGCGGGATTCGAACCCACGATCTTCGGCTTGATACGCCGCTGCTCTACCACTTGAGCTATCGTGACCTCGATNCTCTGTTTTGACCTCTTCCGAAGATCCTCTGAAAAGACTTCTTGTATCCAGCAGGTCGATAATCTAGTTCATCGTTAATTGTAAGATATTAATTAGTCAAGCGGACCACGAAACTAGTGAATTTATACACATAATGTTTTGCTAATACACACTGATATACAGCACACTCAAAAAGTGTGATTAACATGGCATTTGAGGCCCTATGGCAGTCCACACAATAATTCACTGGAGTATAATAATTTGCAAATTAATAAATAAATTAACCTACTTTTTTGTTTTTATCTATAATAATATAACACCAGGCGCACGTTTACTCTAGTACTTATGTACATTAACACATATTTACAATCTGTAGTCCGTATGATGCTTTCTTTTTAGCCGTCTTTGTTGGCGGGGTGGAGGCATATTCGCTGGAATTTGTGTAATTGCCGGATTCAGGTGGGAGTCTGCTTTGGCAAGCAGCATCGGGTATCTCGTCTTTAGTTCGTCTTTACCGATGTCAACGATATTTCAGTGTGGAGCTGTTCATTCCTTACAAACCAGGGTGCGTTTGTTATTAACCGTAATACACGGTTCTGCAGCGTTTGTATCCTTTTTATTTGCGAGGCGGATCCAGAACACCAGATGGGCGAGCCGTGAAACCGTATTGGTTTTATTAGGCTTAGATAATGGAGTGGCTTAAGTGGAATTTGGACAGAATTGCTAGAGAGGATTGGTTTGATAAGCGAATTCTCGTTACACATGAGGATATGTGGTTATGCCAGGTGATATGCGAGTCCAAGTGCAGCCCTAAGTATTTATATGAGTCCGCTTGAGGTACATTAGTTCCACTGAGTACTATGTGTGAGGGCCTTGAGATCTTCTTATAAGTGAAGTTAATAAGTTTGGACTTAGTTTCATTCAACTTAACTTTCCACATGGATGCCCAATCATCAATTTTTTGGCAGTAATTCTGCATCTTCGTTTCTGCATCGTGATACTTTGGGACAGCACAGCTTTGTCATCGGCAAATTGGGCTATTTCGGTGTTGCTATTTGCTGGAAAGTCATGCTCGTATAGAATGTAAAGAACCCTTCTGTGGAATAGGAATACACACTATTAACGAATACCTCAGACAGAAGGACAAAAAGAAAATGAGTGAACTTTGGAATTCACTTATTGGACATAGACAATCCAAGAATCTTCTAACCAATTTTGGCAAGAAAGAAATCACAGAATGTGTCAAAGGAAGCAAGCATAGACTGCGAATCCTAACAGGATTCCTGACAGGACACTGTAGATTAAATGGACATCTACAGAAAATTGGAATAATCCAAGATGGCACATGTAGATTCTGCAAGGATGCAGAAGAGACACCAACACACTTACTAACAAACTGCGGAGCTACATTAGCCCGCAGGAGGAAGTGTTTTGGGATGTACAATGTGACCATAGAAGAACCACAACCACTGAAACCGGGCCTATTAATCAAGTTTCTTGATGAAATAGGACTCACCGATGTGCTTTAGGCAGAGCACAGGGGATACAATAGCTCTTAAAGGGCGCAGTATACCATACCCTGAAATATTATATCTATCTATCTATCTATAGAATGTAAAGGAGGGGTCCCAGAACACTTCCTTGAGGAACACCCGCTGAGATGCTGTGTACTACCGAGTTCGCTCCTTTATAGCTGGCAAAAAATTTTCTGTCTGTCACATAAAACTTCACCAGCCGGTAGTATGTATCGGGTAGTAAATTTTAATCTTATATAGCAGGCCCTCATGCCACACGCGATCGAAGGCCTTTTCGGTATCTATAAATAAACCTAAACAATAATTTTTTCCTCATAAGTTTGCAGTAAATGATGATGGATAAAAATATCGAGGATAGAAAATCTCCTGTGGCAATTATGATTATAATGCCAAAGCATCAATAATGGCTCTATCTCGCTGATTGGTTGAAGCATGGAACACGTCGGGGATTGATGGAACCACGGGTAGCCACTCTTTGGATATTCGTGAGACCAGAAGGTCAGGTATGGTCGCTAGAAATTTGAGGACTGGACTATCAAGTTAGATGCACTGCTTTGTCAAGCCGTTTGTCGAACTTCTTATCATTCATTTTTTCCTTTTGTTATTTCATTGATGAAAGAGTTTCGGTTTTGTTCGTTAAAAAAATTGTTGAAGCACGACAGATCCGTAATTCCTTTTTTTTTGTGTCTTAATTTTAAATTAAGTACCTTTTAACTTAATAATCTTTATTTCGCCTTTGTCACTATTCTTCGGAAGGGGAAAGATCAGCAATTGTCAATATGTGCGTTATATGATATATCGAAACTAAATGTCAAACTTAATTAAGGTTTTTAGTTGAGATAAAAAAAATTAATGGCACGAGCGGGATTCGAACCCACGACCTTCGGCTCGATACGCCGCTACTCTACCACTTGAGCTATCGTGACTTCGATCCACTCGGACACTAACTTCCCGTCTCAACCCCACCTTTTTGAATTTTCTCTTCTTTTTGCCATTTTTCAATGGCATGGAGTAAATGTCAAAACTAAAAGTTCCTTATCTACTGTTTTGTAAACAGATGTATAATTCCGTATAGGAAATGAAAATTGTCGTATTGCTTCTTTTCAAATTACCTCCTATATAAAGTACGTTATTTAAGCATTAAACAAGTTTAATAAGGCAAGATCCTGTTCCCAGAGAGTGTGCAATTTCATAACGCGGATGATTCAGGTGAGAAACGCGCGCGCCTGCAGAAAAGGCGAGGACGAAATCGAGAGTGAACCTCTTGGAAGAAAAGAACGTAAAGAACGGATCGTAAAATCGTAAAACCTCGGATGGGAATCTGCCCACGTAGGAAAAGAAGTGGGGAAATTTTTTTTTACGTGGACAGATACGTAATGGCAAAATGCTCCCACATTGGTCCTCGATTTGAAATTTATTGAAGGGAGATTTCCGATATCTTTTGTTCAAATTGTCAGCACATGTTCAAGTTGAATAATTGTTCCTTCGGACAAAAGGATGGATGAATAAAATCTAATGACTACTCTTACAAGAAAATAAGTGTACATATTCCATTTTGGGTGTTAAAACCAGTCTTAAACTAGAACCTTACACACCTGCGATGAAAACCAGTTGATTGATGTCAATGATTAACATTAACTTCAAGCCACTATCTTTTTATGATGAAATCGTTTCATAAAATTGATTTCAAAATGATTTATAGCATTACGTAAACAAACCAAGAGTCTTTTTCTTGTCTTCGCCAATGAATGGTTTGTCCTAATTAAACTGGCATATACACCATGAAACTGTTCCGTAATTATTGAGTATCAAAAAAAATATTAACTTTAAAAACCCAAAACCATAACTAATTTTTTAATTAATTTTCTTCTTAATTTTAATTAATCGAGCCAACTATCGTTGTACAGAACAAAATTAAAATTATGATATAAAACCTAGTTTTAATAATTAAAATTTTTTAAGCCAAGAAACTTATAGAGATTGCCACTTGTACCTTGACCTAAATGGATCTATTTTTCTTTTTCACGTATGTTTATATGGTCGTGCATACATACTATGGATGTAGTTTAGTTTGAACAAAAAGCAATTTTGAAGACGTACAGGCCCTTACAGTGGTAAATTTATGACTTATGGTTAATGAAATATTTGATTATTTTATCAAAAAATAATGTTTATACAACAGTTCTAAGGAAGAAACCCGTAAAGCTTGGAATATGCGTCAAATTTTAATTTATCTGTGTACTTCCGTTAGAGTTAGTTCTCTTGCCAGTTGTACGGTTCTCTCATTTAGCAAGTGGTACTTTTGTGTAGAAGACTGCTTGCGGTTTCAGCAGTAGAAACCGACGCCTGGTTAGACTCGAACAACAACACAGGGCACTGTGTCTCGCGGTGTATTCTTCTTGGCAAAATCTACGTTTCGTTAGCCAGTACTATCCAGTACATATGCCTTCTTAGATGTCAATGTTCATCCTGGTTTCTCTTTATAAATCTTTGTTAATCATATTCCTCGCTAGTGGTTCTTATGTGTAAGAGACTGCTTGTGGTTTTTCCTTACCCAGCAGGAGAAACGGACGCTTGGATAGATTCACCCAATAACACAGTACGTGTTGCACAGCTTCTTCCTCCTAAAAAGGCAAAACGTTTCGTTAGCAGTACTATGCAGTACATATGCCTTCTTAAACAACAGTGTCCGGTTAAGAGATTTACCAAAATCCTAGTTTCCCTTTATAAATTTTTGTTAATCATATTCCTCTCTAGTGGTTCTTACGTGTAAGAGACTGCTTGTGATTTTTCCATACCCAGCAGGAGAAACAGACGCTTGGATAGATTCACCCAATAACACAGTATGTGTTGCACAGCTTCTTCCTCCTAAACAGGCAAAACGTTTCGTTAGCAGTACTATGCAGTGCATATGCCTTCTTAAACAACAGTGTCCGGTTAAGAGATTTACCAAAATCCTAGTTTCCCTTTATAAATCTTTGTTAATCATATTCCTCTCTAGTGGTTCTTACGTGTAAGAGACTGCTTGCGGTTTTTCCTTACCCAACAGGAGAAACGGACGCTTGGATAGATTCACCCAGTAACACAGTATGTGCTCCACAGCTTCTTCCTCCTACAAAGGCAAAACGTTTCGTTAGCAGTACTATGCAGTACATATGCCTTCTTAAACAACAGTGTCCGGTTAAGAGATTTACCAAAATCCTGGTTTCCCTTTATAAATCTTTATTAATCATATTCCTCTATAGTTGTTCTTACGTGTAAGAGACTGCTTGCGGTTTTTCCTTACCCAGCAGGAGAAACGGACGCTTGGATAGATTCACCCAGTAACACAGCATGTGTTCCACAGCTTCTTCCTCCTAAACAGGCAAAACGTTTCGTTAGCATTACTATGCATAACTTATGCTTTCTTATATGACAGTGTTTGGTTCTTACCTTAATCACTTACCATAATCCTGGTTTCCCTTTACAAATCTTTGTTAATCACGTTCCTCGTTAGTGGTTTTTTATGTGCTAGAAACTGCTTCCTTATCCAGCAGGAGAATCCGACGCTTAGATCAATTCTCCTAGTAGCAAAGAAATCCGCGGCCTCTTCCTATTCTTGGCAAAATCTGCACAACGGTTCTTCTGCCAGTACTAGCCTTCATTATGGCAGTGTCCTGTCTGTAGAATTACGAGAATCCGCGTTTTCTTACAGTAGGTTTTTAAATTTTATTTTATGAGGGTAGCAACAGCCGAGGTCATATCAACCCTCTGCGTGCCGGTGTTTTTGAAACAAAGCTTATTCGTAAATATGTCGGGTTCGAGTACAGGGCCGCTGGACCGTTGAGGCCACCGACGCCCAGTAGTAGTTTTCTAGTAGGTCTTAGTTTTTCATGTGGTCCTTCTATATCTTCTCGTTTTATCTCTGCCGTGATGATCTACCAGGTTTTGAACTCATTAAAGATCCAGTTTTTATATGTGTCACTTTCAGGGACATTCTGGCTTCACTCTTAGCCATTTGGACATCAACTCATATGATTTTAAAGTATAATGCTTTAGCTTCATAATTGTTTACTTTAAACGTCATCATCATCAGGATCAGCTTTTTCCTGAAACTGAGAAAATGAAAATAATTTAAAACAGGATTAGTGTCTGTACTAAATATGATGAAATTTACTATTTTACAAAATTTATATTTTATTGCTGAGAAAAAAAATGCTCTTAGAAATGAACTATTATCTAATGATTGAACAATGATAAACAATAAACTTTTTGAATTTCCAAATCGATTAGTTTCGAGACGGCAAAATACCGAATGGTTACATAAGAAGCCATTAGAGTTATCTATCTTCTTTGTGACAACCCGAAAGGTTCTTTCATACCAACTGGGTGGCTCCAGATGAATTCCAGAAGACCCTTGCCGGCCACGTAATCCGGAAGGCGATATGAAAAGGAAGGGTTGTCGCAGCCGTTGCAACTTAGAACCTTGAAATCCTCAACAGGAAACGCAACGTCAACTTGGTGACGATTGATGTCACCTTTATGAACTCAGAAGCTGAAACGATTAAATAAAGGTTACAGAGCCCTGAGATATCAATCAGGATTCTATCTTAAAAAGCTTAGTTATTTCTGTATGTTTTTATTTTTAACGATGTCAGTGTTGACTGTCAGGAAAACTGTAACAGTTTAATATCACTACTGGGTGGCCTTCGTTCAAGCCAATAAAATTTTGTACTTTTTGTAGAACTAATTATTCAGATATCGTGAGATGCGGTCTGGTGTGATGTAGGTTTCAGAAAAACATTTTCTTTGTCGTGTCAACGTTTCGATCTTTCTTGAGATCATCTTCAGGGCATATGATTGAATATAAAAAATATAAATTCACTAATTTTGTGGTGTACTTGACCAATTAATATATTACAATTAATTAAGGTTTTTAGTTGAGATAAAAAGGTGAAAAATGGCAAAAAGGAGGGAAAATTCAAAAGGTGGGGTTGAGATGGGAAGTTAGTGTCCGAGTGGATCGAGGTCACGATAGTTCAAGAGGTAGAGCAGCGGCGTATCTAGCCGAAGATCGTGGGTTCGAATCCCGCTCGTGACACTGACTTTTTTATCTCAACTAAAAACCTTAATTAATTGTAATATAAAAAATATATTTTTTGCATTGTATAAATTCACTTTTTTCCACATCCTACATGTATTTGTTAAATTTAAACAATGTTTGTAAATCCCAGGCCTGAAGATGACCTCAATAAAGATCGAAACGTTGGCACGAAAAAAAATGTTTTTCTGAAACCTACATCACACCAGACCGCATCTCACGATATGTAAATAATTATCGACTAACGGTCACTAATCACCACTAATCACCAATAGAACATTTACTTTTTATATAACTAAGTACTAAACTAAGTTGTAAAGTTGTAGAGTGTTATTTATACACTTTAAACATTGCTGTGGTTGTTGAACAAGAACAAAATCTCCTATAAATTAAATAAATCGGCCAATTCTTTTAATTTTTCTTCGACATGTGTTTTACATTAAAATTCACTTTTCGGACCAATAATAGCTTAACAAACATGTCAATGTGACATTTAATAGAGAGGATTTTAGGAATGCGGGAACTCCGGTTTAATATCGGCACAATTGGGTTTAAAAATTCCCTTTTGATTAGATTATCCATTCGCGGACGAGAAAAAGTTTTAAATGTGAATGATTAAATTTAAAGTAATTTTCGAGGTGGTTTTGAAAAGCATGTAACATAAAATCATAGATGTGACATGATTTTTTCCATGGCGACGGGAGCAACAGTCAAGTGTGTCGTATCTACAAAATGGAAAATTAACGAAATGCTCAATTAAAAGAAAAATGGGCAATTTAAAATCAAAAGAATATTCTATTTTTATTTTCGTTATATAATAGTGTAAGTATAACGTAAATAGGATAGAATATGCCATGAAAATTATATTTTTTTAAACGAAAAACTTGATGTCAACAATATGTCCTTGAACATTTTTGGTATGGAGTGATTAAATTTTTTCCTAATTTATCTGGGTGTTAGCATATAAGAATGATTTGCAAAAATGGCAAAATTTTAAATGTGAATGCATCATAGCTCATAGATAGAAAATGATTCAGGCCAATTACGACGGTAAATGACTAATCAGTTTTCAAGTAAATGACTACCGGTGAGAATCTTGTATATTTCGCATTTATTTATATCAGAAGATTTTCTTATATGTTAGCTTTTAACAGCCAGAAAAATTAGGAAAAAATGTAATCACCCCGTACCAGAAATGTTCAACATTATGTTGCCATCAACAAGTTTTTTATTTACAAAAATAATAATTTTCGTGACAGCATATTCCCTATATTTACGTTTTACTTACACTATTATATAACGAGAATAAAAATAGAATATTCTTTTGATTTTAAATTGCCCATTTTTCTTTGAATTGAACATTAAAATAACTGAAACGTTAATTTTCCCATTGGTATGGAAAAAATTCTAAACCATCTCAAAAATTACCCGAGTCAATTCGTGGAAAAATAAAACTGTTTTTCACCTTTTTTAGCCGTCGAGATATACAGCGAGCATAGGCGGACCTGGGTGATCAGGGACGGTACAAAATGCGTATCAATTGGTGCGCTCTTCACAAAGATTTTGGATTTTTGGACAATTTTGTTTTATTGTAGGTTTTTTGTATCCATTAATTTCTAAACCACCTCGAAAGTTACTCGAGCCAATTCATGGAAAAATAAAAATGTTTTTCCTCTTTTTTAGCCGTCGAGATATACAGCGAGCATAGGCGGACCTGGATGATCAGGGAAGGTACAAACTGCGTTTCAATTGGTGTGCTCTTCACAAAGGTTTGGATTTTTGGACAATTTTGTTTTATTGTAGGTTTTTGTATCCATTAATTTCTAAACCATCTCAAAAATTACTCGAGTCAATTCATGGAAAAATAAAAATGTTTTTCCTCTTTTTTAGCCGTCGAGATATACAGCGAGCATAGGAGGACCTGGGTGATCAGGGGTGGTACAAACTGCCTACCAATTGGTGTGCTCTTCACAAAGATTTTGGTTTTTTTTTACAGTTTTGTTTTATTGAAGGTTTTGTGAATCTATTAATACAAAAACATGATGTTATTAATAAAGCTTGTTTATTAAATCCGTAAGAGCACATTATAAAGTTCGTGGTTTAAAATATTCTCTGATCAACTATGACGATCTATTCACTTTTTAACAGGTCATTCTTCCCTACTGCTCTTCAAATATTTATAAATTACCACTAGATTAAATAATACCACTGATTTTTGATGTATATAAGCTCAAATATGCACAGATTTATTTGCATTTACATTCATACACACATGTAAAGAGTTGAGCCTATCACTTCTCGCAGTCCACCTGTAATTTATAATAAAATAAATAAAAGAGTGTCTCGAGAATCACCCACCCCGGGTTTATGCAGTCTGGAGTCAGACGTCTTATCCGTCCAGCCTGCGCGGTTGGGATCCAGGTTGCTATTAAACAGCTAGGTCAATTCAGCCCCTACTTAATCAGTTTCTCATTCACATTTTCACTCACTCTTAAATACATTCCTTCTTATTTACATATCATTCACTCAGTTAAGATAGTGAAATAGATCATAATTTAACTAACCTACCTTGAGTGTCGATGAGATAGTCAATGTTCCGCTATCATACCTGTCACACTAAATATTCACGCTAATAAATACATTTACTCTCAACCCACACCAGGGGAAAAAAAGTATCAATACAGTATACGATAAAACAATCATTTTTCATACAAGACTCGAAATAGAGTATATAAATACTGCTTGCCATGCTCAAGGACAATTTATTCTCATATCGGGCGGCATTCATACACGCTCTCTCTATGGAGCCGAGGAAACTAAGTGAGAAACTCACTGGTTTTCGTGGTCCGCTTGACCAATTAATGTCTTTCAGTTAATTAGTTGAGATAAAAAAGTCATTGTCACGAGCGGGATTCGAACCCACGATCTTCGGCTAGATACGCCGCTAATCTAAATGAAGTATACTTCACCAAAGCTCTCCGTGGCCATTTCATTTGTCGCCGAGAATCAAATAGATTACAAGACATTTGAAAAATGGCAAAAAGGAGAGAAAATTCAAAAGGTGGGGTTGAGTGTCCGAGTGGATCGAAGTCAGGATAGCTCAAGTGGTAGAGCAGCGGCGTATCAAGCCGAAGGTCGTGGGTTCGGATCCCGCTCGTGACGCTGACTTTTTAATCTCAACTAAAAACCTTAATTGATTGTAAGTGACAAACATTGAGCAATTAGTGCACCGAAATTAAATATAATAAATATAGCGTAATATTTAAACGAATTAATCAATGATGGTTCATTAAAAAAAAATTAAATTCATTTTTAAGTTCTATTCACTTAATTAATTATTTTGTCAAATGTAAAAAAAAACTAAATATAAAATGAGACGTGGAACATCTATAAAAAAGAAACATCCTTTTTCACTACTTTTTAAATACTTTTTTAATACTTTATTTTTTTAAATTCAGCATTCCTAATATATTTTTCATCTCTTCTAAATTGTAGAACAAAATTTTAAAAATTAAGGTAAGATTAAGATGCATATATCTCGTGATCATCATTAAGTTCTTTTTTTGGGAGGGGGGAGAAGCCGTAAACTCAGTGATAAAAATGAAAATGAGTTACATTCCTACATCGCCCACAAGGTTAAAACGTGGTAGTCGTCGAAAATCTTTTCAATTGGAAAATATAAAAATTGATCGAAAACGTTTTAACATTGTGACATTTTACTTGTAAAAAAATTAGCCAGGTCGAATTAAAATCTTATTACTTTTACGTTTAGTCTATAATCCAAATATACTTTTCTTATTCATTATATAGTTTTTGTAGAAAGCTTCGGAATTGCTGATTTTATATATTTAGAGAGGTGATGGTTATATAATATATTCAAGTTTAATTATTTTACACCGACAGTATCTTTTGATAAGGCCGGAAATGATTCAATAAAGTAGTTGTCTTAATTTCCTTATTATTATGGAAATTAATATACTTCCTTTTCACAAATGTTACAAAGTGGGCGGTGTTATTCCTTTCCAGAGAAAAATAGTACTTATTTGAAAGTCGGATTTTTATTTTTCAAATATGCATGAGACTTTTCAAGGGACGACAATCTGTATTATTAATTTTTTAAACCCTGCCAAATTGTAAAAATCGATGTTATAACTGAGATTTAACCATTATGATTTTTGAGAGGACAGGTTGGCGGTCAGGATGGAAATAAGTCCCGTGACATTTTTGTCCACACTCAAAGTTAGTTTTTTCCAAATTTGATCCTTCCTCCAAAGTATTTTTCTATAATGTACTTTGTTAAGCATTTTCCAGAATTCATTGTAAATTACAAAAGTTAGAATTCCGGTGGAATGCGAAAAGTCATGAGCCCAACATGTTCTGTGCTCGTGCATATCCAGTTTTGATATTACATAAATCAGCAAATCAGTAAAAATAGTGAATCTTTATTTTTTTAGGACAACCCAGATTTTTTCAAAATTTTACAAATTTTTTTAAATACAAACAAATATATTTCTCCGTTTCTTGGCCGTTTAAAATAAATTGTTCTCTATGATTACTGCTTTACCAAATAAAGAAAAAATGGCTTTCTTAAGATGAACATGTTTGGAGAAAAGCGATTAGAAATAAACACACTTAACTGATAAGCCATATGTTTCTTAGTTGGTCTTTTTTAACCAAAGTAATGACTTAAATTTATAATTAGCTTAACTAATAAGCTCATAACGTAAACATTAATAATCAGTTGATTTGTCAAGCTTTTGATAGAATTGGCTGTTTTCGAGCCTATTTATTCTACAATTAATTAAGCATTTTAGTTGAGATAAAAAAGTCAATGGCACGAGCGGGATTCGAACCCACGATCTTGATACGCCGCTGCTCTACCACTTGAGCTATCGTGACTTCGATCCACTCGGACACTAACTTCTCATCTCAACCCCACCTTTTGAATTTTCCCTCCTTTTTGCCATATTTTTCAAATGTCGTGTAATCTTTTTGGTTCTCGGCGACAAATGAAATGGCCACGGAGATTTTTAGAGAAAAATACTTCATTTTTGCTTATTACTACATATTAATAAATATATTAATTAAGGCTTGGTTGAGATAAAAGAGATTTCTCACCGAGAATCAAAGAGATTACACGCCATTTGAAAAATGGCAAAAAGAAGGGAAAATGCAAAAAGGTGGGGTTGAGATGGGAAGTTAGTGTCCGAGTGGATTGAAGTCACGATAGCTCGAGTGGGAGAGCTGCGGCGTATTTAGCCGAAGATCGTGGGTTCGAATCCCGCTCGTGACACTGACTTTTTTATCTCAACCAAAGCCTTAATAAATTGAAAATAATTTATTTGGTCAAGCGGACCACGAAACCTAATAAATCTAAAAAATTTATTTCAAGCCTTGAAATGTTATGGAACCAGTTTCATTCTATGCCAAAATGTAGTTTAATTTTTAAAATTTTGGTCAGAAAAACCCTCGCTTTTCTAAAATGTTTTCAATAATTATATAATGATTGACCTATTCAAATTGAGAAATTAAATTTTACGAAGCAATTATCCTTTTAATTTTATCAATTATAAATATAATAACAATCGATGGCTAATCTAGAGGCCAGCTGGTCAATCACTCGTCGTCTCCTTGGATTTTGATTGAAGAAAAACTTTATCTATGAAACATTCTTAAGTGAATTGCATGGAAAAATGTTTTAGTCTGAAGGGGCAAGATCAGGTCAAAAGGTCGGTGATTAACGATTTTATCATTTTCGAAAAGTTTTCGTTTTTGATTTTTAGGAATTATGTTGTCTAGACAATATATATATTTTTTGTACATAAAAGGAGGTCATTCCTCGTGTTGTAGTTGTTTCGCATTGTCAAAACTGCTTTTTGAAACCAGTTCAGAACGGTTGAATTTTTAAAAATCTATAAGAATACTAGTAAATTTACTTTCCGTCGTTGGCAATAGTGTTGGTGGTGGTCAGTCTTTCAACTCTTGGATTCTCTCAAAATATTTTTTTTTTCGGTTGATTAAGGTGTTGGTTGATATAAAAAAGTCAGTGTCACAAGCGCGATTCGAACCGACGACGTCGTGTAATCTACTTGATTCTCGGCGACAAATGAAATGCCCGATAGATATACATAATTTACCTTAATAAATTCCCTAGTTTTCGTGGTGGAAAATTAAAATGAAGTATACTTCACTAAAGCCCTCCGTGGCCATCTCATTAGTTGCCGAGAATCAAATAGATTACATGACATTTGAAAAATGGCAAAAAGGCGGGAAAATTCAAAAGGTGGGGTTGAGATGGGAAGTTAGTGTCCGAGTGGATCGAAGTCACGATAGCTCAAGTGGTAGAGCAGCGGCGTATTTAGCCGAAGGTCGTGGGTTCGAATTCCGCTGCTGACACTAACTTTTTTATCTCAACCAATATCTTAAACGCAGATTAATTAATTAAAAGATTTGGTCAAGCGGACCACGAAAACTAGTGAATTGTGTTTAATTTTTTAACTCTTGTGAAATTTGACGAGATTTAGAAATTTACTTTTATCCTGTTTGTCCTTATAAAACAATATTTTTAATTCAAGTAGTGAATTGTTTCGTACTTGTTTTCAAACAACAATTGTAAGAAACGAATGGAACTACATGATGCAATAAAGCAAGAGTGTAAGAAATTAAATAATTTAATTTTATAGCTTTCCCTTGCATAACATGAACGAGCTTCACATTTCAAAGTTTTTAACAGATGCAGATTTATAGAATTTTGTTGAACATTTCTTTCTACCTATTCATTTTTTATAATTCGCGTCCCTTTGTTACGAATCTTCCGAACAATGACAGCATTCGCGACATACACCCAGGGGAAATATTATTCAAAAAAACCCCCCTTCGTAATCGGTTGAGTCACTAATCTTTAACTTAAAAATGACTGCAATACAAAGCGTTGCCAAACAATACTTTCTCCGCCCGTGCAGTTTTTTCCGCTCGTATGCATAATTAAAAACCCGAGGCAAGGTCGAATGCCGAAGTTTAAATACCAACCCGTGAAAGCTGGAGCGGTGTCGTGTACAAACTGGTCCCGGTTGTTATTTAATAATAATTGATAATCGGACGTGTCACCGGGGGAAATTTCAAATCTGGAAATTCGCTGTCAAGGGATGACACGTATTGAATTCATCATGGATCGGGACGTGACCCCGGTCGGAGGAGGCGATTGGAATCTAAATTTTAAACGGTGTAAGTCGCCGTGAATCTTTTAAGACAAAAGTCGTCTTTAAAAGGCGAATTTTTCTCACTTTTAACACTTACAATCGGACTTGCTTTTGAGAGTCTTGAATGCGCTTCATTACGACGATTAATGATCGATCAGCAGGCGTATAATTACGCATTGAATAGTGATGTTCATTCATCAACAAGGTGAAGAAGGAAACGACTTGACACAGATGAAAACGCTTTCAAATAAAATATAAAACAGATATAACATGAGAGAAAAAGAATTAAGTATATATAAAATTATCATAAAATTGGAAAATTCTCATTGTGAAATAAGTTTTTATGTTTTTTTTAACGTTTTTGAGATTTTAAAAATCTTTTCCTTTACTACGACCTATATGTCTTCAGTGAAAATTCTATAAATTATAACCATTCCTTGCAAAGTGAATATTTCCAATAAGTACATTATATTTCGTGGTCCGATTGACCAAATAACTTCTTTCAATTAATTACGGTTTTTAGTTGAGATAAAAAGTCAGTGTCACAAGCGGAATTCGAACCCACGACCTTCGGCTAGATACGCCGATGCTCTACCACTTGAGCTGTCTTGACTTTGATCCACTCGGACACTAACTTTCCATCTCAATCCCTCCTCTTGAATTTTCCCTCCTTTTAACCATTTTTCAAATGTCGTGTAATCTATTTGATTCTCGGCGACAAATGAAATGGCCACGGAGAGCTTTAGTGAAGATATACTTCGTTTTACTTTAAACCCATTATATTTCGTGGTCCGATTGATCAAATAACCTCTTTCAATTAATTAACGTTTTTAGTTGAGATAAATTAATTCAAAGAAAGGAGGGAAAATTCAAAAGGTGGGGTTGAGATGGGAAGTTAGTGACTGAGCGGATCGAAGTCACGATAGCTCAAGTGGTAGAGCACCGGCGTATTTAGCCGAAGGTCGTCGGTTCGAATCCCGCTTGTGACACTGACTTTTTATCTCAACTAAAAACCTTAATTAATTTTCCAATTAGACCGAGCACTTTCCTCAGTGCCTCTTTAAGCATTTCTTTTGTTGTACCGTAACCGGGCTAATGCTTCACGTGACAAAGGATATGTGCGAATGTTTGTGGTTCTTCCTACAGAGTCGGCATGTTTCTATCTTTCCTTTGCTCATTTTCTTTAGTTGTTTGTTTAAAAAAACAGTGGCCATTATTGAGGCCTAAAATTTTCTTGAAACCCTCCCTGTAGAGAGAGCGAAAAGTTCCTCCTTCTTTTTTGAGGGCTTTATAATTATATTTGCCTCATGCCTGGTGCTTTTGACCAGTGCTTGACTTTTTCTTTCTAAAGTCGTTTTTTCAGTTCCAACTTAAGCACATAATAAATTCACTATATTCGTGGTCCGCTTGACCAATTAATATGTTTCAATTAATTGGCAAAAATGAGGGAAAATTAAAAAGGTGGGCTTGAGATGGGAAGTTAGTGCCGGGTGGATCGAGGTCACGATAGTTCAAGTGGTATAGCAGTGGCGTATCTAGCCGAAGATCGTGGGTTCGAATCCCGCTCGTGACACTGACTTTTTTATCTAAACGACGAACCTTAATTATTTAAGCACATACTTTACTGAACCTAATTGTGATTCTGATGAAAGGGCTGTCCGTTTTTTGACTAGTTGGTCTGCAAGTTCATTTATTTCGATACCTTCAAGTCCAGGATTCGGCTTTACCTAAATCATTCAGTGTTTTCCTAAAGTCATTATGTATTTTAGGCAACCCCAGGCAAGTTTGGAGTTGAAAGCATACGCACTTAGTGTCTTTATACCTGGTTGACTGTATGATGGGTAAATGTGTGCCTCTTTCTTATTTTTGTTTATTAACTCATGTACAAAGAGTTTTATTGCAAGGACCTCAGCTTGGAAAATTGTTGGGATTCGTTCTAGGGACTTTGACCTAAGAGTAATTAAGCTCTTGTACCCCTGTACTCACTGTTCCCTCTTCGATCCAACTGTACCATATTATGAACTATATACCATCTCTATTGACTATGACCACTTGGAAGGGTCTGTCAATGGTCAGTTTTCTTTCATCTTGTCAGGACCGTTATAGCCATCTCATCTATTTTAATTCTCTTCAGACTTTTATCGTAGCTCGTCCTTAGATCTGGTTTTACTTTCTTGGAAGTAGCAGGAGTCTGCTGGAACTCTGAAACCCACGCAAAATAAACATGTTAGTGTCGACTGTGTTGCCATTGATGTAGTTTGGCAGGTATAGATCACCCCTGTTTTAAGATACGGTAATCTTTGTAGATTCTATCTATAATTAATTACTAGCTGATCATAATGGTTTAAATCTATTATACATCTGTATTCCTAAACATATCCATATAAAATAGTGTCATTTAAGAGCATACATTTTTCATTTATTAACTTATCGAATCTCCGGAGTATACATAAAATTGGTTAGAAGTTATATTGTACTGCTATTTATTGAATTAAAAAAATGAACCCCAGAAAACATTTTAAGAAGCACAAATAAATCACACAAGCACACCCACTCACAGAAAAATTTGTCAAGGATGAGATCCTAAACAGAGAAAGGATATTTTTCTTCACACCAGGGGCTTTAAATCAGTGTTCAAAGTGATTTATGACCGGTTTTTTATATCCTTATTTGCTTATTTTGATCAATCATATCAACATAACATGGTCAATATTTTGTATGGTTGCAAAATTTTTAAAAACGTAAAATTCAATGTTCAATTAATGTTAAAATTTGAGGTACTTTGCATAACAATTTGATAGTTTTAAATCAAGAAAAAACTTTAGTAATAACAATCTTCACAATTAATTACTATTTAAAATAATTGTAAATTCACTAGTTTCGTGGTCCGTTTGACCAATTAATATCTTATAATTAATTAAGGTTTTCAGTTAAGAAAAAAAAAGTCAATGGCACGAGCGGGATTCGAACCCACGATCTTCTGCAACCCAGAAACTGAAAACCTTAATTAATTGTAAGATATTAATTGGTCAAGCGGACCACGAAACTAGTGAATTTAATAAGTTTAAAATGAAGTATACTTCACGAAAGCTCTCCGGGCCATTTCATTTGTCGCCGCGAATCAAATTGATTACACAACATTTGAAAAATGGCAAAAAGGAGGGAAAATGCAAAAGGTGGGGTTGAGATGCGAAGTTAGTGTCCGAGTGGATCGAAGTCACGATAGCTCAAGTGGTTCACTCGGACACTAACTTTCCATCTCAACCCCACCTTTGTATTTGCCCTCCTTTTTGCCATTTTTCAAATGTCGTGTAATCTATTTGATTCTTGGCGACAAATGAAATGGCCAGGGAGAGCTTTAGTGAAGTATACTTCATTTTACTTATTACATTTTATTAGGTTTCGTGGTCCACTTAACCAAATAAATTCTTTTCAATTTATTAAGGTTTTGGTTGAGATAAAAAAGTCAGTGTCACAAGCGGGATTCAAGACCACGACCTTCAAAAGGTAGATTTGAGATGGGAAGTTGGTGTCCGAGTGGACCGAATTCACGATAGCTCAAGTGGTAGAGCAGCGGCGTATCAAGCCGAAGATCGTGGGTTCGAATCCAGCTCGTGCCATTGGCTTTTTTATCTGAACTGAAAACCTTAATTAATTGTAAGATAATTCTAAATGTTTATTGCACAATTAAAAAAAATACCTTGAACTCTTCTATGATGATCAATGATCATCTTCTCTTTCTTTTCAAAAAGAAAATGCTTTGCTTTTCCTTGCAAAAAAACCCCACAAATTGCAGGCGAAGCACCAAATAAATATGTGATCACCCAACCAAAGCGATAATAATTACGAATTAGTCGGAATAGCCATCAGGAATTTTATCCTTACCACTTCAGAGATGGGAAATGGAGCAGAAGTGGACATAATGTGGCCAGGAATCCACCACAGCCATCTCTCAAGTCGAATCTCAAGCCATAGAAACAATGAACTCACAAAAACTGAAAGGTACAAAAATAATAAATAGGCAGCTCTAAATGCTCTTCAAGAATTCTAGATACTCCACTAATCTGGACGCGCAATTCCATAAAAAAAATGAGATCTTCCAATAGTTGAACGGCCAACAGTTTCACGGTGGATATGCTTGCTTAAAACAAAGCCACTGAGCATTGGACCATTTTATGGCTTAAGTGCAGCCAAAACGAACTGTAAACTTGGTTAATTAAACTACACAAAAATACTGGGAACGTTATGCCAGGCATGGGGCAAGAAAAAAGTCTACTTGCTAAAACAATCCAATGGGAGAATGGAGAATGAGGAAATCGTTCGCAATAGAAAGGAATTAAAACTAAACTAATTAACTGGTTGGTACGACACACACCCACATTTTTGGCTAAGGTTTTGGCATTTCATTATTTATTTAGAACACTTCCATCATTGAGCAATTTTAGAAGTTTATTGTTTTGAAACATTCGTTCTTAATAGTTCATAATCAACTATTTTTTTCGCTGAATATTTCACAGCCCCTGTACAAGGGTAATCTACATCAATAAGCAAAATTGACCGGAGAGAATTTGATTAAATTTGCTTACGGATTTGAATGTATGGAAAATATTCCTTCTTTTAACACTTATTAGTAATCCATTACAGTTCGTGGTCCGATTGACCAATTAACTTCTTTCAATTAATTAATATTTATGTAAGGCATTGGTTGAGATAAAAAAAACCAGTGTCACGAGCGGGATTCGAACCCACGATCTTCGCCTAGATACGCCGCTGCTCTACCACTTGATGTTGATTGGGATTCGGGTTGTGGTCTTCAAACATACAATGTTATTATATCAACGCCCAAGCTTTCGACAAGTTTTATNGTCACGATAGCTCAGGTGGTAGAGCAGCGGCGTATCTAGCCGAAGGTCGTGGGTTCGAATCCCTCTCGTGCCATTAACTTTTTTTCATCTCAACTAAAAACTTTATTGCTAAGTTTGTAGACAATTTTTACATTATATATTTTTTCTTTTAACAGTTTTTTTTAACTTACTTGATGTTCCAGCTACATATGTAACTGGTTGATAAAGTTTTCGCTCGACAGTTATATTCTCATCTCTTGTTGCTCTTGTCCTGTTTTGCATTAATCTATTTATTAATGATCTTGGATAACCGTTGTCTCTGTAGATCCCCTGAAGAAGGCAATAAAACTTGTCGAAAGCTTGGGCGTTGATATAATAACATTGTATGTTTGAAGACCACAACCCGAATCCCAATCAACGTCGTATGAAGGCTGGTTGATCGCACAACAAGCATTAGTCTTAGCTGGGTGCTTCTCCTCTACCACTTGAGTTATCGTGACTTCGATCCACTTAGACACTAACTTCCCATCTCGACCCCACCTTTTGAATTTGCCCTTCTTATACTTTTAGTAATAATTTTTAAGTAGCCCAGCTGAATTTCTCTTGAACCAATGAGGATATAAAAAAATACGTGTTTAATATTTTTAATTTATTTTTAAATTTTTACCTTTTATGGAAAAAAATTGTACAGGATATCTCAGGCCCTTTTCACCTTAAAATTTGAAATATATACATCCTGACACATCATTTTAAAGTACTTTTTACCCCGAATACAATGATGCAATCAGATTTCAAATTGGTCAAAAAATGACGATGTCATGGCAAAAATTAAAAAAAAAATCATTTGGTTTTTAATTTCATGTTCGAAATGTCTTGCAAAAGATGGAAAGATTTGCTCTTTTTAACCATTCTTCACCGATGCTCAGAGCGACAGAGTCGGGGAGATGGATTTTATATCCTTTGACGCCGTTCTTCAACTAAGGGTGCTGGGTTATGATTGGTGTTTTTAAATGGCCCCACATTAAATTGTCAAGGGGTGTTAAATCGGGTGACCCAGGTGGATAACATATCGGGCCATGAGGTCCTATCCACCTTTCCAGGAGGTGACGATTCAAATGTCTCACCTGCAAAAAATTGTGTGCGGTGCATCCTTCAAGCTGGAGGATCATTCTTTGTCGTTGTTGCAGAGATACATCTTCTAATATTGTTGGTCGAACCTACAATGCCTGAGCATCAACAATGACCATATTTCGCTGATTGGTTGAAGCGCCCGAACACGTCGTCTACAACATTGATAGTATCACGATTTATTTAAGAGACTACTCCGAGTATCCCCCACAAATAGTGAACGAACTTTTCATGGCAGACACTACAACAGCGGTACCAGGCTCCCAATTAATATTCACTGATGGATGACTAGAAGGACGAGTAGGCTGCGCTATATACGACCCCTCAGCCAAGGTGGAAAAAATGTTTTCCCTTCCCAGTCAGGCATTCATTTTCACTGCCGAAATGTACGCTCTTGTCTGCGCTGTGGAGTACATTGCGACACTTAAGCGCACACGCTTCGCTATTGTATCAGACAGCATGAGCTCCATCAAGCAATTAGAACGTTTCCACCCCAACTCAAAGTGCGACTATTTTGTGACATGCATAGTCAATATCGTTTGTACCTTACGGCATCGCCACATACAAACAGCTTTCTGTTGGTGTCGCGGACACTGTGGCATAAAGGGTAATGACATAGTAGATCAGTTAGCCAAACGATCGACAACCAGGATGTACAATACCAGGATATAAAACTGCCAAAGACAGATGCGAAACGTACCTTAAACAAACACTGGTTAGTGGAGTGGCGTAACTGGTACAACAGCGGAACAGCGGGAAACTTTTACAAATCGCTACACCCAGAATTGCGCTCCATCCCATGGTTTGCAACATCCAAATTCGGATGCAAAAAATTTTATTCTTCAATGTCTCGGATACGCACCAACCACTACATTTGCGGGGCTTATTTGCACAAAATAAATCGTAGAGCGTCCCCAAACTGTCCCACCTGTGATCAACCAGAAACTATCAAGCATTTGATTTTAGAGTGTCCAGAATACGAGTCTACCAGAACAGACTTCCTCGAAAATCTGTACAACATAAAAGAAATCAACAAACCTGTCAGCTGGGAGAGCCTACTTGCTCTTAACAGAGTGGACGTATACCAGATCATATATTCCTTCTTACAAAATAGTGGCATCAACGTGTAAACGTGAAATCGTTAAGGTAGAGGTCGGTTCAATCCCCTTGGGTTTCAGCCCGGATGCGGGGCTGTCTTCGGGTCGGGCTTTTCCATAGGACAATGCGTCATATTTTGTAAATGGTTTTTATCCACATCCTCCTGAAACACCCGTTTTATGAAGAACAGTAGGCTAAGACGAGAGCCTCCCCGGGGATGGCTTTCTGCGGCCGGCAGAGATCCCCTCCTCGTAGGACAGCTATTAGCTTCCCGAGCGTTTGATCTGTATTTATTCTGCAGTATTTATTGTAGTTAGTTGATAGTTAATCATTGCATCTGTTACTTGTTATTAATTTATTAGTTTGTGTCTTCAAATTGTTAGTTTTGTCAAAATGTAATTTGTTATTTGGTAGGTCTGCACCTCTATTTATTCATGTAGTTGTTATCCTTTGCTGTTGTTGTTTTCGCACCGAAATTTTTTATTCTTAGTACTTATTGTGTCGATCAAACTTTATTGCTCTCGTTACTTGTTATTTATAGCTTTATGAATTTCTAGTCATGCTAAAAAATGGAATTTGATACTTCATAGGTCCGTACTCTTGCTGAATGTTCCAAAACAAAGCAAAAAAAAATATAGTACCACGTCTCTCTTAGATGTTTCCTAAAGTCGGAAGTTGTTTTTGATGTGAAGAAATTGGCGGACTTGAGCTATTAACTTCAACTTTCTCAATCTACAGTGTTTGAAGACTTTGCATCATACTTTTTTTTTCAACGCCAGTGAGCCTTTTTTGTTCTTTTTATTAATGAATGGGTTTGGTTGTTTATTTCTTGTTTAAAAATAATGTGCTGAAGCACCGCACATCCACTATTCTTTTGTTGTTGTTCTTTTTTTAATATTTTAATTAAAGTCCTTTTTTTATATACAATTGTAATCAAAGACTTTATTTTTAATTCCTTTGCCACTATTCTTCGGACGGGGAAAGATCCACAAGAATCAAATCTTAATTTAGCTTTGTTAGTCAGTAACACGACAAAGTCCGTCATAGACCTCCCTCAAAAAATTGAGAGACTGTGCAGCATTTAAATTTTCGTAGAAATAAAGCCCAATTAATTTATTTCCGAGAAGTCCACACCGAACGTTGATACTGTAAACCACCTGATGATGACAAGAGTAAGAAATTCACGGATTTTCCTCTGCCCACGTTCGAAAATTCCATTGGTTTAGTATGCCATTAGAGGTGAACTTGGATTCATCAGTCGTTAGGATGGAAGAATATTTTCTTCAGCCTCCTAAATCGACATTTGTGCAAGGAACATTAGTCGCTTGTCATAATCAGAGGACCGAAGTCTGGACAAGATGACACCGATACTTCTTAAAATTGTGAGTCCGGAGTAGAGTCTGTAATTTTATTTTTTGAAAAACCTAAAACTCTTCCAACATTTTGGAGAGAGGAACATGGATTTTCGCGAACAGCAAAATATTCAGTTCCTCATCGAAATTAGGCAGCCGGTTTCTTCGTGATGGATCATCAACTGATCCGAATTTCTTCATATTTGTGTGGTGATTAGTGACCGTTAGTCCATGATCATTCAGAAATCGTGAGATGCGGTCTGGTGTGATGTAGGTTTCAGAAAAACATTTTCTTTATCGTGCCAACGTTTCGATCTTTATTGAGATCATCTTCAGGGCTCAAAGTATTTGTGTTCTGTGTAATTGCGCCATTCTTGCGTCCTGCCACAAGGAGGGCACTCTCAACACAACACGCAAGAATGGCACAACGTTTCGATCTTTATTGAGATCATCTTCAGGGCCTGGGATTTACAAACATTGTTTACATTTAACAAGACCAATTCTTCATATTGCGAGCAATACGAATAAACATTTTATGGTTTACTCTTTGAAATTTCTAGGAGTACAACTCGACTGCACGACGCGCAATATCATACACATTAGCGACATTGGTTCAAGAGAAATCCAACCGTGCCGTCTAAACAGGACCCCTGTATAATATTTATATAGTTACGTAAAAATACGATTTGTAAATAAACACCCAAGCATAAAAATAGATAAAGAGTGTATAATTAAGAAAGTAAATTAACAGACGGAGAAAATAAGCAACAATTTTGGTTGGTCAGTTTACAAATAATTAGGCAAATATATAAGTATACAGATGAATGAGTAAGTAAATAACAGTTTATTGGTAAGTAGTTGTATACAATCACACTAATAATTATATAAATGAATAAATAAACTTTAAGTTAATAAGTAACTAAATGGAATATAGAAAAAAATTAATAAATAAAACATAAACAGATGTGAGTAGTTTAGGTTTCAGAATAAGATTAAGATATTTCTTTGATTCGACTACCTGAACTGTTTAATTTACGGTTTAGATAATTGAACGTTTACCAAAGTTCATGAATTTTCCCTGGTTTCTGTGGCCAGAGGGCACGAATGTAAAAACAACAAAAAATGGTGCGTGAATGGGACATGACACGCTAGACCGGGCAATTTGACCATCTATGTACCTCGGAATCTTACGCGGAAATCGCGTGCGCGCCTGTGTTGCCCTCCTCGCCCGCCTGAACAATAATTGTCAAAAAGGGGTCGTCCTTGGGGTTAGAATCTATTTTCTCCAGAACGAGTCTCAAAGGAATATTACATGGGTTCAGACAGAGATGCGACTTCGAATCGTTTCCGAAGGTCGCTCTGGTCGTTAACATTATAATTTATCAGCCGGATGCAAAAAAAAAAAAAAAAAAAAAAACTGGTAGGACAGTCATCGACTGCCGGTTTGATAAATTCCAGATTTTAAGGGGAAAAAATTAAAAAACTGATAATTTACCTTGCCTCTTAATTGAATTAACTATCTAAAGAAAGATTCTCTAAATCAGGAAATAGTCCGATGATTTAATTCAGATTAAAAAAAATCCCACATAAGATTCAGTTATTCCATACTTATTTCACCACCGGATCATCCTTGACATTTTCTGTGGACAAAAAGGATGTGGATATTTTTGAAAGGAAATTGCAAAATAATTTAATTTTTCCTTCTTTGTTTACAAATTGATCTCACCAAGTTGAAAATATATTTTACGGCTCAACTTCAACCTTCATGCAGAATTTTTAACCAACAAGGCCCATGACAATGGGTCCATTCTTCCTTTAAAATCTTCCTGTATTAAATAGGCTTTCCTACGCAACTAAGATCAATACCGTACACAATAGAATATTCTATTAACGTGAAATTTTGCGTACGGAAACAAAATTGGAAGGCCAAAGAAATAACGAACCTTTTAGCAAAAATACATCAAATTTACTTCACGTAATTTATTTTCACGAGAACTTGCATTTATTTTATGGAAAGGATGTTTTTACACGCCTCTGAGCAGTCTGATTATGTCGATTTTTTTAGAAGACTACATCATTATTTAAACCGGTTGTGCGAACTTCAGCATGACGCCTACAAAAATATTTTATCTGAAAATCTAAATTCAACGAGGTTGTTGGCACCAGGCCTGTTTTTTTCTCAAACAAAACCAAAAGACTACCAAGGTTATGAATGAATGTTCCAACCTATCAATACAATTGTAGTACTATAATAAACTTATAATTAATGATAAATAACAAGAGGCAGATACAGGTAGCTATCAAACCACAAATTGAAATCCTATCCGATTTTACAACAGAACAAATAAAAAAAAATTGAGTTAATAAATGATAGAAGTTTAAAAAATATCAGCTCAAGGATTGTCGATACGACTGCTTCTTTTGAAATAAATTACAATTTTCTGATTTTAAATTGAATAATTAATTTCATTAGCTTAATGAGATTTAGTGAAGATATACTTCATTTTACTTATTAAGTCAAGCGGACCACGAAAACTAGTGAATTTAATAAGTAAAATGAAGTATATCTTCACTAAAGCTCTCCGTGGCCATTTCATTTGTCGCCGAGAATCAAAGAGATTACACGACATTTGAAAAATGCAAAAATGTGGGAGAATTCAAAAGGTGGGGTTGAGATGGGAAGTTAGTGTCCGAGTGGATCGAAGTCACGATAGCTCAAGTGGTTAGAGCAGCGGCGTATTGAGCCGAAGATAGTGGGTTCGAATCCCGCTCATGACACTGACTTTTTTATGTCAACCAAAAACCTTAATTAATTGAAAGTTATTTTAAATAGGTGGACATTACATATTTTAAATTTGGAATACTGCCATAGAAAATCTTATAAACGGGGCGTCGGTGGCCGCAGCGGTTTAGGCGTTAAAACGGCACTCTTCACTGTAAGGTGAAGGTCCTGGGTTCGAACCCGACATTCGACGTAAACGTTTTCAAAAACACCGTCACCCCGAAGGTTGATATAACTTTTGTTGCGAACCCTCGTAAAAAAAAAATCGTATAAAGCATAAGCTCACCAAATCATTGCTATAAGATTACAGAACCGCAACCTGCTTTGAAAGCAGTAAAAACGTCTAAAACCTACAAAACCTGGTAAAACATAAAAACCTGACAATATTTCGGTGTCAGAGAACAGGCAGGAATTTTGAGTATCGAATAAGCAGACAAACTGGCCAGAGGAGGATCTGCAAGATGTATTCCCAGAACCTATAATTGGGATTTCAAGTTCACACATATATCCTCAATCACAGAAGAGGTATAAACAAAAGAAAAGGAAAAATGGACGAATCGACCAGACATAGTTAAACAGAGTGAGGGTGTAGAAATGTTCATATAAGAAACTATCGCAGAAACGAACGACAGAACCACTAAACCGAAGACGTGTCAGGACTAGAGTGATAGATTTGTACACTCCTGAGACATTATTTGGATTAGTAACAGCAGAAACAAGCCTGCGCAGATTCTAGGAAGAAGAGGCCTATGCAGGCTGAGATTACTACTCCTGGGAGAAGAAGAGCCAAAAGCTTGGATACGGAAAAAAACGTTGGGATCTTTTAATAAGCTTAACGAAGCTATACAAGAATGGAGATAGCACAGTAATTAACAAATACATAACACAAGCACTAACCACAGAATCACTAAACCGAAGACGTGCAGATTGTAGGAAGAAGAGGCCTATGCAGGCTGAGATTACTACCCCTGGGAGAAGAAAAGCCAAAAGCTTGGATACGGAAAAAAAAGTGGTGATCTGATAATAAGCTTAACGAAGCTATACAACAATGGAGATAGCACAGTACATAAATACACAACAAATACATAACACAAGCACTAACCACAGAATCACTAAACCGAAGACGTGCAGATTGTAGGAAGAAGAGGCCTATGCAGGTTGACTCCTGGGAGAAGAAAAGCCAAAAGCTTGGATACGGAAAAAAAGCGTTGAGATCTGATAAAAAGCTTAACGAAGCTATACAACAATGGAGATAGCACAGTAATTGACAAACACATAACACAAGCACTAACGACAGAATCACTAAACCGAAGACGTATCAGGACTAGAATGATAGATTTGTAGACTCCGGAGACATTATTTGGATTATGGCAGCAGAAACAAGCCCGTGCAGATTGTAGGAAGAAGAGGCCTATGCAGGCTGACTCCTGGAAGAAGAAAACCAAAAGCTTGGGTACGGAAAAAACGCCGGGATCTGATAATAAGCTTAACGAAGCTATATAACAATAGAGATAGCACAGTAGATTAGTTATTAGTCATGATGCGTAAAAACCATAACCTCAGACATGTTGAAACTTATGAGGGTGATATGACTTACCAGTAATGGGTATACAACCCCATTTGTAGGTCATATACGGGGAGGAAAGCCATCCATATTATCGTCAAATGTGAAACAACCGCTCAATAAAGACAAACTAGGGTATCAAACCCAGCAAAAAAATTGCACTAACGTCAATAACTTTCTAATTCTTAATAAAAGAATAGGAGGAAAGTTAATTGAACTGAACTGAGAGAAAAGTACTAAGCTTTCTGCTGCAGTTCTTAGAATTTCGATTATATAGTTCAGGATCGGTGTGAGGTCCAATCTCATGAACATCAATGGATGTTAATAAGTATAATATATTGAGTAAATATAAATGAAAGAGATTGAAAGGAATGGAACGAACCTAAAAAAGAAAAATAAGTCACTACCCAACACACACGTACATAACTTGGAACTTCACCTAGACAAACGACTTGGAATCCTCGCACAAGAGACTAAACAGAACTAACTAAACAGGCGTTATAAACTATTATTACTACTACTCTACGGACGATCTAATACATTAAACTACACTGTGTGATCCTCAAACCGTTGTGGACTTTTGATAACAAACTTTGAGAGTCATACATTTCCAAAATCATCCATAGGTTCTTATCAAAAGTCATATGAAAACTGGTTAAACATGGATTTTCGGAATCAAACCTCACCCTACACCTAGACCTTATCCATTTGTTGCAGAAGAAACAAAAGCCAATTATGAAAAAAATCCATTTCTGAACATCCCAATGCATCCATAAACTCAGCTGACGACTTTAACTCGAATAGTGGAACTAAGAAAATTAAAGAATTAAATAAAACGTGCAATTCTTCTCTTTATTAATCGTTATTAATTATTAATCTGTATTTAAGGTATTGGTTGAGATATAAAAGTCGTGTCACAAGCGGGATTCGAACCCAATGGCCTTCCGCTAAATAAGCCGCTGCTCTACCACTTGTGCTAACTTCCCATCTCCTACCAATAATATCCTCCGAATAATATCTTTCAATTAATCAATCTGTATTTAAGGTATTGGCAAAATAAGATAAAAAATTTGACAAATGGCAAAAAGGAGGGAAAATTCAAAGGGTCGGGTTGAGATGGGAAGTTAGTGTTAGTGGATCGAAGTCACGATAGCTCAAGTGGTAGAGGAAAGGCGTATTTAGCCGAAGGTCGTGAGTTCGAATCCCGCTCGTGATTCTGACTTTTTTATCTCAACCAAAACCTTAATTAAAGATTAATTAATGAAAAAATGTTATAATGTTGTTAAGTAGATTACGAAGGTTGTTCTTGAAAATTCATATGGAATTTTGTTTTTGTCAGGATCCATTTTATTTTTTATTAGAACTTAAAACAAATAACAGTTTTATCTCAACCAAAGCATATTAATAGAAAATAATTTATTTGGTCAAGCGGACCACAAAACCTAATAAATGTAATAAGCAAAAAATGAAGGATACTTCACTAAAGCTCTCCCTGGCCATTTCATTTGTCGCCGAGAATCAAATAGATTACACGACATTTGAAAAATGGCAAAAAGGAGGAAAAATGGGTGGGGGTTGAGATGGGAAGTTAGTGTCCGAGTGGATCGAAGTCACGATAGCTCAAGTGGTAGAGCAGCGGCGTATCAAGCCGAAGGTAGTGGGTTCGAATCCCGCTCATGACACTGACATTTTTATCTCAACCAATATCTTAAATACAGTTTAATTAATTGAAAATTATTTGGTCAAGCGGACCACGAAAACTAGTGAAGTTATTATTTTCTCACCACTCTACGAGTTTTCCTCACATGTTTACTAAGTTTATTTTGTTCTTAGCCATTGGTTTTTTATCATTAATACTTTACAGATGTTAAAATTAATAAAAAAAGATAGAAGTATGACTCATTGGCAAAAACTAGAACAGTTGAAAAATTTATTTCTCCATCCTTGAACTTGGCCCTTTCGAGTGTACTTTTCCAATCACTGTCGAATGATCAATTCAAGTTTGAAATTAGATCAGGGTCTTTTATTTTAAATGAGAACATAATACCACTATATAAAATGAAACATTACTATATCATACCAATCTCTCTGTCTACACCACTAGACTGATTGTTATATAATTATTGAGGTCGGAAATAAAAATCAATCCATCTGTAATTTTCAATAAGATCATTTTTTAAAAGTTCAAGATTTATTAATCTAAAATTATCTTTATTATATTTTCTCTCTGACTGTTTTTCTTTTTAGAAAATAAAATCGTTTGAAATACTAGGGCAAAATCAGTCAACCACCCTCCTCATTTTATTATCTTAATTTAAAAAAAAAAAAAAACGATCAAGGAGGATGTTTTACTGATTTTGCCCTATAATCAAGAAGAAAATCTATCAAAATTATAAAAAATAAACCGATTTTTAACATTTTTGATTTGCACACGTTCAAATCAGCTAATACTTTAGTAACAATCTAAAGGACTTTCTGTGGCTACTTTCATGTTCGAATTACGGTTTATATAATAAGTATGATATCGTCCATGGGGATCTACTTATTATTAATTTTAGTATGCCATCAAGGGCAGTAAAAAAGGTGTAATTTATAACGATTATTATAGAAATACTTTGATTGAATATATAAAAAATATATTTTGCATTGTATAAATTCACTTTTCCAGATCCAAAATGTAATTGTTATATGTAAAATGTTTGTAAATCCTAGGCCCTGAAGATGATCTCAATAAAGATCGAAACGTTGGCACGATAAAGCAAATGTTTTTCTAAAACCTACATTACACCAGACCGCATCTCACAATTTCTAAAAAAAAAGTAATTTATAACATCCTTGTTATCTTTTAATTGACAGCATTGGCATTTCGTAAAAGTAAAAATTATGGTATTCTTGTTTTATTTCTTATCCTCACTTACTCACTTACAGGTTCTAAAGGAAAATATTTCAAATAGTTACAACATATTTCGTTTTTCTTATTGTAATTATTTTTTGTGTTAAATTTTTATATTTATTTTGCTGGAAAAAAATCTTGAATAGAAAATAGCTTTTTTGAAAGATCATACTAAAAATAATGGGGAAAATATTTAAATTCAGTGAAGGGGGCGTCAGTGGCCGCAAGGTTAAATTACTGTAAGGTAAAGGTCCAGGGTTCGAATCCAGCCCTGCATTCAAATCGATATACTTACAAAGGGGCTTTTTTTCAAAAACACCGACACCCCAAGGGTCGATATGATCTCTGCTGCTGCAGACCCAAGTTAAACAATCATAGCGGTTCCGCGTAGAAATAAATTGCTTACGAAATGAACAAATAAAGGAAGTGGATTTTTTTTAGACATCCTGGTAAAGGTCCCGGGTTCGAATCCAGCGGGCCTGCATTCGAACCGGGCATGTCTTATTTCTGGTTATGAATTTGATGTATTTCGGTGAAGATTTTGAAGTTTTTGGTAAAGCTGTCACCCAAAATCGTTTGTTCTAGTTAATAAAATCATATTTTATTTTAATGTGTTGAAAAATCAGGTAGCAGATAGAATAATCATATTGAGATTTTATCTTGGGGTTTTAAGGAGTCTTTAATTTGGGGTCTTTTTTATCATTCTGTTCTGACGATTCATACCATTCATTTTTCATTCTCTTTATTTGACGTTTCGACTCCTCACAATGTAGCCTCTTCAGCACATATGCCATAAATGTCACCAACAGCTCACGAGAAAGTTATAAAAAACCCTGTAAAATAACAACAAAAAAGAGATACTTTTTGAGGCAAGACGTCGATTGGGCGAGAAATAATAATTTAAATTTATCCAAAAACGAAAGGGGAAGATAATGGAAGTACTGGATTCGCCTAACGGTAAGAATCACTCGCTAAACTTATACACGTAGCGAGCTGTCATATGCTGCACTGAAAAAGTGATCTATTGCCAATTTTCCTTTAGACTATTTTCACCGAAAAAACAAAAAAAAAGGATTATTCCAAATTTAGCATCGTACAAAATTGATTTAAAATACAATTTTGCCGTTATCCTTTCCAATAAAGTGTCTGAGAATAAATTATGAAGGTGAACATAAAGACAAACTATTTGACTATTGAGTGACCGGTTGTTTAATAATTCGTTGAATTCGCGAGAAACGGTCAACAATGAAATAGTTTGAAAAACACCTTTTTCATTTTTTGCCGACGTTTCGACATTTATTTGGGTCATCATCAGGGACTGAGTGAATTACGAAACATAAGTTGTTTGGAAATACAAGACAGAAGTAGATACAAAATTTGAACCAAGTATTTCATACTCACATAAAGTGAGGTACTATTCTTCCGGTGTGATATTGGTGATGTTCGCAACACCAATATGACACCCCAAGAATAGTTCAAAGTTCAAGCTCCTCTCGATCAACAAATTTACTTTCTTGACACTGAAGTAAACATTGCTATGTACTTCTTTCAATTAATTAATCGTTTTATGTCAGGTATTGGTTGAGATAAAAAAGTCAGTGCCATGAGCGGGATTCGAACAAACGACCTTCGGTTCAATAATCCGCTGCTTTACCACTTGATCTATCGTGACTTCGAACCACTCAGTCACTAACTTCCCATCTCAACCCGACGTTTTGAATTTTCCCTCCTTTTTGCCATTTTTCAAATGTCGTGTAATCTATTTGATTCTCGGCGACAATCCCGCTCGTGACACTGAGTTTTTTATCTGGACTAAAAACCTTAATAAATTGAAAGATATTAATTGGTCAAGCCGACCACGAAAGATAGGTGTCAGAAAAACATTTTCTTTCTCGTGCCAACGTTTCGATCTTTATTGAGATCATCTTCAGGGCCTGGATTTACAAACATTGTAAATTTAACAAATAATGTAGGATGTGGATAAAAGTGAATTTATACAATGAAAGAAAAACATTTTTTATATTCAATCAAAGTATTTCTACGTAGAAAAAAACACTTTGAGTGAGTAAAAATACTTTGATTGTATATAAAAACTATCTTTTTTTGCATTGTATAAATTCACTTTTTTCCACATCCAACATGTATTTGTTAAATTTAAACAATGTAAATCCCAGGCCCTGAAGATGATCTCAATAAAGATCGAAATGATGGGACGAAAAAGAAGTTTTTCTGAAACCTACATCACACCAGACGGCATCTCACGATTCTGAATAATAATAAAAAAAAGGCACAATTTCAATATTAACTCGAGTATTTTTAAAACGATCATGACAATAACAAGAAAAGTTATTCTATTTTGTTTATTTATTTAAGATATAATAACATTCTTTTCAAGCAAATACGCTCAAGGAATCAGTATAAACAGATAAATAAAGTAATGACATTTTATGCCATGATGCTGTTTTTAAACTTAAAAGTTGAAAAGAGTACTTTGGAAGGACTGAAAAGTAAACATTGGTAAAATTACAGCTTTTCAATGCGCCGACTATGTCAGGGGATTGAAAAAATTAAACTTGAAAGTTCAGGATTGAAAGTTTTCAAGTCATTTGAGTACTTAGCAGTCCTTCTATCGTCCTCTCTAAAATTTACCCTTTCATTATCAAATTTTACTAGTAAGAGCACTACAGACATTTCTATAAAAAAGTGAGTTATTCCAGAAATTTGAAAAACATTATGTTTCTGCGTTGAATAAGTTTAAAATTTAAACTTGAACCCAACTTATGGACGGGTTTGTGGATTTGATCGAAGAAAGTTTCAATCATGGTTAAAACTGGGATGGTTGCTATCGTGAACTTAGGGCACTTCTCAAGCCACAAAAGGACGTATTATGGCTCACAGGTGATCTGGTTGCCTGTGGCTCGGATTCTCTCAAAATTTTACGTTACATTAAAACATTAGGCTCATCCGTCAGAGTGGAATTAGGTAATAATGATCATGATGAATTATCGGTGTATATGCCAACATTAGCCATAATAAATCCAAAGACAAACTGAAAAAATACTAACAGCCGCTGATTCTGATGAGTTAGTTAATTGGTTATGACGCCAACCACTACTACAAGTTGACAATAAGAAAAAAATCATCATGGCACATGCTGGGATCACACCATAGTGGGACTTACCAACAGCTCAGATGTTCTTTGAAGAGGAAATGCTTGCAATTTTTGAAAAAAGAAATAAATAGAGAATGAGAACAACGGACGATAACTTCTCTACCATTTATGAAAAACAGGCAAGTTTTGCGACTAATCTGGCGCAAAGGACAATTAAGAAATCTAGAGGAAAAGATAGGTAGATAGACAAATAGGTCGAGAGATATAATAAAAAGGTAAAGAAAGAGACAGAGAGAAAGCAGAGAAAAAGAGAGATAGAGGCAGTGAATGTCAGAAAGAGAGAAACAGATAGAATGAGAGAGAGAGGGAAAGAGAGTGATTGCGAAAAGTGAGATAGAAAGAAAGTGAGCGGGCGTGATGAACTTGAATTGTATTGATCGAATAATTTCTAGTTTCGATAATTGTATCTACACAATGAGTGAGGCCAAAAAGAAAGAAAAAAATTGAGAATGATAACATGAGAGAGAAAGAGAGAGAGAGAGTGTGTGAGGGAGGGGGAGAGAGAGAGATGGATTGTACACTAAAATAAAAAATACAAAACGAAAGTATGAGTGTAAAAACAGAAAATACAAAAATGCAAAGTGGACTTGAATTATACATATGAATGTTATAATCTAAAATATAAATATTTAGACTTTGCACCCAACAGAGAAATATGAAAATATGGTATAACGTAAGCAAAGGAAAAGAATGAGGTAGTAAGATAAAAAAGGATAAATAAGGAAGAGAGAGAGAGAGAGAGAGAGAGAGAGAGAGAGAGAGAGAGAGAGAGGATTGGATGAAAGTGAGAAAAAGAAGAGAAAGAGAAATAGAAACTGAGTGAGAGATAGAAAGTGAGTGAGAGAGAGAGAGAGAAAGATAAAGTGAAATAGAGAGAAGGAGAGAGAGTGAGAGAGAGAGAGAGAAAGAGAGGAAATAGAAAGTGAGTGAGAGAGAGAGAGAAAGAGAGGAAATAGAAAGTGAGTGAAAGATAGAGAAAAAGATAAAGTGAAATAGAGAGAAAGAGAGAGAGAGAGTGAGAGAGAGAAAGAGAGAGAGAAATAGAAAGTGAGTGAGAGAGAGAGAGAAAGATAAGGTGAAATAGAGAGAAAGAGAGAGAGTGAGTGTGTGAGAGAAAGAGAGAGAGTGAGAGAGTGATAGAGAGAAAGAGAGAGAAAGATAAAGTGAAATAGAGAGAAAGATAGAGAGTGAGTGAGTGAGAGAAAGAGAGAGAGAGAGAGAAATAGAAAGTGAGTGAGAGAGAGAAAGATAAAGTAAAATAGAGAGAAAGAGAGAGAGTGAGAGAGAGAGAAAGAGAGTGGTCTTGTCTTGAATCGTCCGAATCTGATGACCTACAAGTTATTGGATATTATGTACTAACATAAAAAGTATAGAAAGGGCAAAAGTAAGAGAGTAAAGGAGAAAAAATTCGAAATTTAAAAGACAAGGAGACAAATTGGTATTGAATTATACGAATGTGAATGCGTAAAAGACCAATTAATTTGGACTTAATATGTTACGCTAAGAAATCGAATAGAGCAAAATTATTCCAGCTATAATTTACACCCATATTATTATTTAACTCCAATATATAGATTTTAGTTGATTAAACAATTGTGATCTATGGGCCGACGGTGATTTTTTACTTAAAATGTGTTAGTTGTTAGGGCAACATGAGAAGAACAACACAAATTCCATTTTTAGAAATAGGTCAAAAATACTTGTCGACTATAATACCAAATAGAGGTAACAAGTGCCATATTACTTGCATTACTAGGAAAATCATATCCGGATCCCGTTCCGAAATTCCCCAGGAGTCACAAACTGACCTAAACCGAAAGGAGAAGTTAATGAAGAAAAAAAAGTACAACACGGCCAGCGGCGGAGATCGAAAGTGGACTTAAAACCCTCAAAGAAAACAGGTGTGGTGGGGATTCTGGATCGTAAGGTGGGCCCAGGTTGAGGCTTAACTCGAGAACAGACTCACTTTCGCACAGCCCATCACCCGGGTTTAGCTTGCACGCATCCAACTCGACCCACCGTTCAAATCTCCGCATGTGTTTCGTTCCTTCGTTTAAATCTCTTTGGACTGTTCGGTTTTACAAATTGAGTTATTTGATTTAAATACGCCTGGATCTGCGCCACCGAAAACGGTAAGCTTAACGATACGAACCATTTATGATGAACTATGATACACATTTTTATTCTATCAGAGATGGATATAAAACAAGCTAAATAATAAAAAAATCTAAATATATAAGTAAGAGTACAGCATTTTAATATAAATTTCAACAATACACACAGAATATTAATAGAAGATACTTAAATGATAATCATCTTTCTAATCCATAAGACACCAGGTTGTCACAAAAATATCAAAGTACAATGCAAGTATATATAAAAAAAAGTTTTATCTAACCAAATCCATAATCTGGTCTGCCTATTTTTGGGTTGTTCTTCCAGTTGAGAAGATATTCTGGAGCATATAAATTCCAAATTAAAAACGAGGGTGGATGAGAACTTCTCCACATCATTAGTGGTAATTAGTTATCAACATAAAACCGTTTTATTCGGATAAACTATCAATTGAAGACATCTGATAAGAATAACATTGAAAAAAAGGAAAATGATAATTGAATTTTTTTACCTGCTTAAATATAGTAATATTCGGTATTGCTGTTTCAATGCATTTTTTGTTACACCAAAAAAATAAAATTTACAAAAAATACAAAATTTAATTTTTTCAAACCTTCACGCACTCAATTCAAAAAATCCAAGAAAATTTAATAATTCACCTGTAATACATAAATATTTACAATGGGCTTAATAAAAATAGTCAAGATTGATCTTCTAATAAAAAAAAAGAAATTATAATGTGACGATAAAACATTATTTCATGCAAAGAACAAATATGGACTATCCAAAACAGATCAATTTTCATGTTTACCTTCTGATTATTATCACCTATTTTATTTTGCCAGCTTCTTTAGCCATTGATGATCTTCTATGCATGTATCTGATAACCTTTGTTTAATAATTTTTTAATTATGCTTTTTTTTGTCCTTGGTTTTCACCATTAGCACAAAGACCACAGTTTAATTATGCTTAGAATAATAAAATAACGGGTTTTTTTCGACCAGATCGGACATTATAAATGAACCATAAATAAATATGATTATTTGCTATGAATATTTTTATTCTGTTTATCTGTTTATTCATAATTCGTTCTTTTTTGACTGACAAACGGATTATTGATTAATAGAGTGCTAATAAAAAAAGTTTGGTTAAATTTTCCAGCTCACGAAGCAGTTGCTTTTTTAAAGAAAACTTTAAAGAAAACTAATTCTTAAAAAGGTCTAGAAATATCCTCAAATTTTTAGTTTAGTTACATATTTTTTTCAAAATGAAACTTAAGGTCGAATGGAAGAAAAAATTCTTAAAATTTTAATGAAACATTTAGAAACAGCTATAAATTTAACAGACCAATATAGCGAGAACAGGCGGACCGGGATGATCAAGGACGTTTGGTCTACTTGTAAATTTGACATGATTCTCCCGTCTGAATTTCAGATATCTCGTAAACTGGTTAGATTTAAAAGGTTACTTTGTAAGGTTAAACAAAAAAAGTTTCTTCATTTTCTTACAGTTTTACGGATTTTTAAGATATCTAAAGACTCGGTATCGCTGATGCTTTGCCAAAAAAGCTGACGAGTTTTTCTATTCAGTTTAAAAAAAAATAAAACAGTGTAAAATAGAAATACGTAAATTTAGTTTTATTTTGCATCTATTGTTCTTACAATGTCCCGGATAATAAAATATTGATCACATGGTGAAATTTTGAAATTTGAGGCATAAGTACAAGCTTGGTTAAATCTGAGTAATATAAATCAATATAAAGAAAATTAATTGATACACTTAGATTATAAATTTGATCATTATTGGGTATTGTCTGATTTAAGGAGAATTATTAACCATTTTTATTCTTAGGAGTCGTTAATAGAAGATTCATAAATTTTTTGAAATTCGCGATTTCAGAACATCTACATGTCCAGGATCTTATTCGGAAGATATTTAACATTCCCTTAATGCTTTGAAAGGAAAAAGTCATTCTCAATGCTTCGACTTCCTCGAATTTCTCCGACCCCATAAGCGCCAATTATTCCGAATGAGACATCGTCGATTTGCCCGCATTTTTGTCGCCGTTCTTAGTTCGATTTAATTTTATTTCATTTCTCAGAAAGGGGCTTAAAAATCAATTCAAGGCGTTAGAAAGGTTACGTTATAATTTTGAAAAAGGCCTATGCGCCTGGAAGAACACCGTAGTCACGCCTGCCCACGGCATGCCCAAAGAAAGGCATCAGAGCCGATCCCGGTCCTCCTCCTTCCAACATTTCTACGTGCTCCGTCTGTTATAATTTCCTCTATTTTTGCCACCCCCGGAACCTCGACGCCATTACGTCTTTCAACATTATCGTTCTTTTTATGAAAAACTAAATTAAGCGCCTACCAATAACTCACGCAAATACACAATCAAAAACCTATGCAGCAGGTTTTACAATATAAAAAAAATTTAATTATTGCAAATATGTGATAGATTAGTTCAGAATATTCGACCTAAATTATCCAGTAATGGAAATACTGCTTATATTTATTCGAAATAATTAATTGGACGTTCATTAAACGTTGAACAAGCTGTAATTTAACATCACTCATAAACGGGAACAACTATGAGGTCATCCGCTCTCGGACGCAACAGGCCACTTTCACAAAATCATGTGTGATTCGTGGAGAACAAAAGTAGTGCAGAATTGAGTAAAGTGGTGAAACTCAAAATCAATCCGGCTAGGGGCTAAATTACAAATCATTTCGACATGTCGCGACGGAGGAAAATCAATTTTTGTGGTTGATTTTCTCACCCAATATTTGACCTTTACATTGATTTGTTAGCGCGTCTAGTTAATTATTCTGCGAGAAAAGGGAGAGAGAGAGAGAGAGAGAGAGAGAGAGAGAGACTGATTCACTGTCTTTAATTATCAGCCCTCAAATATAATTACTTTCAATTTTTTATTCTAGAAAGAAGAAAGATGAAATAAAAGTACTAATGGAGAAAATATAATGTATAAAGAAGAAAACTAGGCCATCATCTTTAAGACACAATCTATCTCTAATTATACGTGATTAGGGACAGATCCCATTTCCTATTATATTTAATCCTGTCAAAATATATGATGGATTTCCATTGCAAACATGAGACAAAAGGGAAATAAGATAGAAATGGGGAGAGGGAGAGAGAGTGAGAGGGGGAGGAGAGTGATTGCGAAAATTGAGATAGAAAGAAAGTGAGCGAGCATGATGAACTTGAATTGCACTGATCGGATAATTTCTAGTTTTGATAATTGTATCTACACGGGAAAAAATGAAATAAAATGAGTGAGGCCAAAAAGAAAGAAAAAAAATTGAGATTGATAACACGAGAGAGAAAGAGAGGGAGAGAAAAAATTACTAACAGCCGCTGATGCTGATGAGGTAGTTAATTGGTTAAGACGCCAACCGCTACTACAAGTTGACAATAAGAAAAAAATCATCATGGCACATGCTTGGATCACAGCACAATGGGACATAGCAACAGCTCAGATGTTCTTTGAAGAGGAAACGCTTGCAATTTTCGAAAAAAGAAATAAACAGAGAATGAGAACAACGAACGATAACTTCTCTACTATTTATTAAAAATAGGCAGGTTTTGCGACTAATTTTCTCAAAAAATAAACTGGAAACATGGCGCAAAGGACAATTTAGAAATCTAGACGAAAAGATAGGTAGATACAAAAATAGGTCGATAGATATAATAGAAAGGTAAAGAAAGAGACAGAGAGAAAGCAGAGAAAAAGAGAGAAATAGAGACAGTGAAGGTGAGAAAGAGAGAGAAGAGAGAATGAGAGGGAGAGAGAGAATGGGAAAAAGAGTGATTGCGAAGATTGAGATAGAAAGAAAAATAAGTGAGCGAGCATGATGAACTTGAATTGCATTGATCGAATAATTTCTAGTTTTGATAATTGTATCTAGACGGGAAAAAAACGAAATAACATGAGTAAGGCCAAAAAGAAAGAAAAAATTGAGAGAGAGAGAGAGAGAGAGAGAGAGAGAGAGAGAGAGAGATGGATTGTACACTAAAATAAAAAATATAGAGCGAAAGTATGAGTGTAAAAATAGAAAATACAAAAATGCAAAGTGGTCTTGAATTATACATATGAATGTGATGATCTAAAATATAAACATTTAAACTTTGCTCCAAACAGAGAAATATGAAAATAGAAAATATGGTATAACGTAAGCAAACGGAGAAGGATGCTGTAGTAAGATAATGAAAAAGAATAAAAATGAGATAGAGAGAGGACTGGCTGAAAGGGCGAAAAATAAGAGAAAGCGAGCGAGTAAAAGAGAGAGAGTGTGTGAGAGAGATAGAGAGAGTGAGAGAGGGAAAGAGAGAGAGAGATGGATTGTACACCAAAATAAAAAATATAGAGTGAAAGTATGAGTGTAAAAATAGAAAATACAAAAATGCAAAGTGGTCTTGAATTATACATATTAATGTGATGATCTTAAATATAAACATTTAAACTTTGCTCCAAACAGAGAAATATGAAAATAGAAAATATGGTATAACGTAAGCAAACGGAGAAGGATGAGGTAGTAAGATAATGAAAAAGAATAAAAATGAGATAGAGAGAGGACTGGCTGAAAGGGCGAAAAATAAGAGAAAGCGAGCGAGTAAAAGAGAGAGAGTGTGAGAGAGATAGTGAGAGAGAGAGTGAGAGAGTGAGAGAGGGTGAGAGAGAAAGAAGGATTGTATACTAAAATAAATATATAGAGCGAAAGTATGAATGTAAAAATAGAAGATACAAAAATGCACAGTGTTATTGAATTATACAAATGAGTGTGATGACCTAAAATATAAATATTTAGACTTTGGCTCTATACAGAGAAATATGAAAATATGGTATAAAGTAAGCAAAAGGAGGAGGAGGAGGAGGTAGTTATTAACATAACAAAAAAAATGTAAATGAGAGTGAGTGAGAGAGAGAGAGAGAGAGAGTGACACAGAGAGAGTGAGAGGAGGAGAGATTGATACCGCTTTATTTACATAATCTCTCAAGATTTGGTCTCAAGGACCACTCTTACATCTAAAAAGAAATACAGATTTATTTTTATAATTACACTAAGAGAGAGAGAGAGAGAGAGAGAGAGAGAGAGAGAGAGAGAGAGAGAGAGAGAATGGGGTAAAAGTGAGAAAAAGAAGAGAAAGTGAAATAGAAAGTGTTGAGAGAGAGAGAGAGAGAAAGTGAAATAGAGAGAGAAAAAGAGAGAAAGAGAATGGGATAAAAGTGAGAAAAAAAAGAGTGAGAAAATGGAACGTGAGTGAGAGAGAGAAAGAGAGAAAGAGCTAGAGGACGGGACGAAAGTGAGAAAATCAAGAAAATGTGTGACCTAAAATATAAACATTTAGACTTTGCTGCAGAGTAATACGAAAATAAAGTATAAAGTAAGCAAAAGATTAATTATTAAAGGATGAGGTAGTAAGATAATGAAAAAGAATAAAAATGAGATAGAGAGAGGACTGGATGAAAGAGGGAAAAATAAGTGAAAGCGAGCCAGTAAAAGGGAGAGGGTGTTGGAGAAAGATAGAGAGTGAAAGAGAAAGAGAGAGAGAGAGAGAGAGAGAGAGAGAGAGAGAGAGAGAGAGATGGATTGTACACTAAAATAAAAATATAGAGCGAAAGTAAGAGTTTAAAAATAAAAAATACAAGCAAAGTGTTCTTGAATTATACAAATGAGTGTGATGACCTAAAATATAAACATTTAGGCTTTGCTCCATACAGAGAAATATGAAAATATGGTATAAAATAAGCAAAACGAGAAGGAAGTAAATGAGAGAGAGAGAGAGAGAGAGAGAGAGAGAGTGGTAGAGAGAGGATAGGATGAAAGTGAGAAAAATCAGAGAAAGAGAAATAGAGAGTGAGAGAGAGAGAAAGAAAAAGTGAAAGAGAGAGAGAGAGAGAGGACGGGACGAAAGTGAGAAAGTGAGAAAATGAAGAAAATGAGTGACCTAAAATATATACATTTAGACTTTACTCCAAACCGAGAAATACGAAAACATGGTATAAAGTCATCAAAAAGTTAATTATTAAAGGATGAGGTAGTAAGATATAAAAAAGAATAAAAATGAGATAGAGAGAGGACTGGATGAAAGAGGGAAAAATAAGAGAAAGCGAGCGAGAGTTGAGAAGAACCATATTCGAAATATAACTAATTTTGACAACCTATTTTAAGATAAATAAAATAATAGAGTGAGCGAAAATAAGATTGTAATTGAAAGAGAATGAGAAGAAAAAAGGAGCTAAAGATTGAGAAGTCAAAGAGACCTTAAAAATAATTATTTTGGACTTTCTATATAAAGAAGAGAAGTGAAATAATATAATATATAGAGAACGATATGAAGAGGGAGAGGTGAACGGAAATCAGAAGTGCATTCAACACAAAATCTTCTAAATACAATACGAATCAAAATAATTCACGAATAGATTTTCCATTTAGAAGTCAATAATACTTGCCAACGTACATTTTTACACAGTTCATTCACAACGTCTCACTTTTAAATATTACCCACATCAGGTTTGCCCCTTGAAGAGGGAATGCTGGATGTTGAACATGAAAGTGAAACCTTGAGTTCGAATCGAGTCAAAATTGATCTGAATAGACGCGTATTACTTAATAAAACCTGTCCTGAGGATCACGGCCAATCTCACATAACACAATTATCGCGTATCAGTTATCTTGGGAAACCGGTCTAACGAACAACTCCGTCCGTTCGCCACTGACCTTTTTTTTTCACCGCGACGGCTCATCTCTAATTAACGGGTCCGTCCGAAATTTATTTTCCAAGACGAACTCGGCGACCTTTAGCTTCGGTTATATCATTTCATACGGTCTCGGAACTGTTGGGAAACGGTCGGCGTCGTCCTTGCGTCATTTTCATAATTGGTCCATTTCAATATTATTTACTTAAACATTCATAAGGAGCCGACGCCGCATTCAAATGAGCGCTTGGAAATGATCTGTCACAATGAAATGAAGTCATAGAATTGTTTTGAACCATCTAGCTTTCAAATCCTTGAATAACCATTGTTCGCCTTACACGCTCGTTATGGTTAAAATAAAATCGTGTCTGTTCAGAATGAGTTCGAACGAGCTTCAAGCCCCGGGCAAGGTATGTTTCGGATATGGGCCGACAGGATGTAGAGTGAGATCATGCTCATTTATCAATTCTAAACTCCAGTACCAAAAAAAAATTACATAATTATATTAGAAAATACAGTGAACCTATATAGCTCGTACTATATTTGGGGCATCCTATCCGTGAAAATAAATTGAAAAAGGTATAAATGTATTAACAAACCACGCAAATTTGCATGGGCTAAACTGGATCAAAATATAAATATATTCTGTTCAACTAAATAACGTTCCAACGATTTTTTTATAAAGCAATTTTGAGTTATATTTAAAAAAATCTTCGAAAATGTAAACGCTACAAAACAAAAATTTCTTAATTGCCGTGTAAATTTTTTTGATAAGAGCGGGTTGCTGATTAAAATAAAGAATTGAGACAAGAAAGTCGGTGCCACAAGCGGGATTTGAACCAACGACCTTCGGCTAGTGGATCGAAGTCACGATAGCTCAAATGGTAGAGCAGCGGCGTCTTTAGCCAAAGGTCGTGGGTTCGAATCCCGCTTGTGACACTGACTTTTTTATCTCAACCAAAACCTTAATAAATTGAAAATAATTTATTTAGTCAAGCGGACCACGAAACCTAATTAAAAAAAAATTTCTTATGTGTTTTATTTTTTTATTATTATTAATCTTTCCACCTTACCAATCCTACTATCTATTTCTATCTATGTTTTATTTATCTCTATCTAGCTATATATCTCTATCTATCTTTCTACTTCCCTCTTTCTCTCTCTCACTCACTCACTTTTTCTCACTTTCTTTTTCATTCGTTTTTCCTTATTTCATTACCTCATCTTTTTCTTTTTTTAACATATTATTTATTTTTTACTTCCATTTTTGGTATATTTCGAATAAACGACTAGCATCAGAGCCTCACTCTACTACACAACAAACATCTTTTTATTTTACGGTTTTGGAAAAATGTTACTTTGAAAACGAATATGTAAAATTGCAATAGCAAGAGCTGTCACTTAAATTCAAACGTTAGGTGAAAAATTTGTGAGCAATTTTTTACAAACTTACATGTAAAAGTTATTTAATATTAAAATCAAAAAAAGAACTTTATATAAGAACTATAAATCTCAGTTTTCATCCTCCTTTAAATTAATCCATTTTAATGCTTTTTGTCGCGTGCTCTATTGAACTTTTACCCCATTAAAGGGTTGAGATGGCAAGTCAGTGTCCGAGTGAATTTAGGACAGGATAGCTCAAGTGGTAGAGCAGCGGGAAATTTAGCCAAAGGTCGTGGGTTCGAATCCCGCTTGTGACACTGACTTTTTTATCTCGACCAAAACCTTAATAAACTGATGTCAAATTGTCGTCAAGCGAACCACGAAACCTAATAAAAATAAATTGAGACAAGTTTGACCATTTGACATTGCACAGCGGTCTTTTTTTATTTTACTAAGATTCTTAAATTTTTTAGTTCTAGCTACTGGTATAACATCGATATGGTTACTGCATCGATTGATCATTTATCTGTACAACATCATCAACATAACTCAATCATGGAACGGCCACCTATTACATTAATTATTTTTTTAAATAGACATAAATGCACGCTAATATTCCTTCCAGCACCTGGTAACTACTCTCATCTCGAATAATAAGCTATCATTATAACAATTTTCACTTGTACACTTTTTTATGCCCGTAGTTCGATCTATTCTTACCACATCTCTTTTCTTAATTGGAAATAAACCAAACCTTTAGAGTTTTGTTTTTGACAAATGTAGTTTATTTTATGATTCAGGCTAAGAAGTAAAAGGTTCAAAATGTGAATAAAGTCGATTTTTAAATAAATAATTTATCGTTTGCCGATGCGAGTGGATTTGACCAGTGTATGACAACTGCGATGTATAATGGTCATTTAAAAAGGTGATCAGAAGTTAAAAAGTAAGTCAAGGGCGTAACTTTCTCATATGAATCATTGATCAAAATGTCCAATCGGTGTTACAATACTCGCACATTTTAATGGGGTAAAAGTTCAATAGAGCACGCGACAAAAAGCATTAAAATGGAATTTTTTAAAGGAGGATGAAAACTTACAACTTACTTATATTAACTTTACTTGCTTAACTTTTACATGTAAGTTTGTAAAAAATTGCTCACAAATTTTTCAACTAACGTTTGAATTTAAGTGACAGCTCTTGCTATGGCAATTTGACATATTCGTTTTCAAAGTAACATTCTTCAAAAACCATAAAATAAAAAGACGTTTGTTGTGTAGTAGAGTGAGGCTCTGATGCTAGTCATTTATTCGAAATATACCCAAAATGGAACTAAAATATAAATAAAATGTTAAAAAAGGAAGAAGACGAGGTAATGAAATAACGAAAAACGAATGAAAAAGAAAGTGAGAAAAAGTCAGTGAGTGAGAGAGAGAAAGAGGGAGATAGAAAGATAGATAGAGGTATATAGCTAGATAGAGATAAATAAAACATAGATAGAAATTGATAGTATGATTGTTAAGGTGGAAAGATTAATAATAATAAAAAATAAAACACATAAGGAATTTTTTTAAATTAGGTTTCGGGGTCCGCTTGACCAAATAAATTCTTTTCAATTTATTAAGGTTTTGTTGGAGATAAAAAAGTCAGTGTCACAAGCGGGATTCGAACCCACGACCTTCGGTTAAATACGCTGTTGCTCTACCACTTGAGCTATCGTGTCTTCGATCCACTCGGACACTAACTTCCCATCTCAACCCAAGCCGAAGGTCGTGGGTTCGAATCCCGCTTGTGACATTGACTTTTTTATCTCAACGAAAACCTTAATTAATTGAAAAAAATTTATTTGGTTAATTGGACCACGAAACCTAATAAAATGTAATAAGCAAAATGAAGTATACTTCACTAAAGCTCTCCCAGGCCATTTCATTTGTCGCCGAGAATCAAATAGATTACACGACATTTGAAAAATGGCAAAAAGGAAGGAAAATTCAAAAGGTGTGGTTGAGATGGAAAGTTAGTGTCCGAGTGGATCGAAGTCACGATAGCTCAAGTGGTAGAGCAGAGGCTTATCTAGCCGAAGGTCGTGGGTTCGAATCCCGCTTGTGACACTGACTTTTTTATCTCAACCAATACCTTAAATACAGATTAATTAATTGAAAGATATTATTCGGTCAAACGGACCAAGAAAACTAGTGAAGTTATTAAATATGTTCTTTAGGAGGCTCACCACTACACTAAGTTTATTTTGTTCTTAGCCATTGTTTTTTATCGTTATTACTTTACAGATGTTAAAATTAATTAAAAAAAGAGATAGAAGTATAATTCATTGGCAAAAACTAGAACAGTTGAAAAAAATTTTTCTCCATCCATGAAATTTAGTGTCCGAGTGGATCGAAGTCACGATAACTCAAGTGGTAGAGCAGCGGCGTATTTAGCCGAAGGTCGTAGGTTCGAATCCCGTTTGTGACACTGACTTTTTTATCGCAACTAAAACCTTAAATACAGATTAATTAATTGAAAGATTAATTGAGGTTGTTCTTGAAAATTCATATGGAATTCTGTCTTTGCCAGGATCCATTTTGTTTTTTTATTAGAACTTAAAACAAATAACAGTTGTAGTTTCTGGAAGAGTCTAAATAAGACGTTCATACAGTAAATTACAAATATATTCAATTCAAAACAATTGTTGTTAAGAAAGTATGACATTGGGCAATCATAATGAGCTTTTGAATTAGTATTACTCCACGTACTACAGTTTAGGTGAAGAGATGCATGTGCATGACCACTGCATAGGTAACAGGATCAAATGAGCTATCCTAGTAAAGCTATCAATTGCGTTATTGAACCCTTTCAAAATCCAATGAAAGAGATTGCACCTTTTCTAAATAATAGTATACAATTTTGTATATACAATTGAGAGTGAAACGTTGGTTAATGCTAATTTGCTCCCCTTGAACCAGATATTATTGGTTTTAAAGGGGTTCAACGTGTGGACACAATGTTTGGATTACGTGACAGGGCTTTTCCGCGTTATCACATTTGCGTCATCGGGGCCATTCTCGCTTTCTGCAAACCGACCTTTATGACCCCGCGACGCATTTTTTTTAAGGTGGAAGCAGAAACGGCCCGAATCGGCAGAACGAAGGACAATTATTCCGTGACTATCGCCTTGGATCTTGTTTTTCCAAGCACAGCATGGATGGATTATTGTCACGTTAAGACGAAAACTTGGTCACTTTCAACACGACACGCAAGGATGGCACAATTACGCAGAAAACAAGCACTTTGAGCCCTGAAGATGATCTCGATAAAGATCAAAACGTTGGCACGATAAAGAAAATGTTTTTTTGAAAACTACGTCACGCCAGACCGCATCTCACGATTTCCGAATAATCACCGACTAACGGTCACTAATCACCACACATTAAGACAAAAGGATATATTAAAAGTATATCATCGATTTAAAAAATATATGAACCGAGACAGAAACGGATTTGGAAATTTTTTACTTTTCACATTTCGTTCACTCTATAAACAAATAACACTAACAACACGTAATTATTAACAGTATGGTTCACAAAGTGAAGAATGAAAATAAATTCACTAGTTTCGTGGTCCGCTTGACCAATTAATATCTTACAATTAATTAAGGTTTTTAGATGAGATAAAAAAGTCAAAGGCACGAGCGGGATTCGAACCCATGATCGGCTAGATACGCCGCTTCTCTACCACTTGAGCTATCGAATGGAAAAATGGAAAAAAGGGAGAGGAAATTCAAAAGGTGGGGGTTGAGATTTTTTAGATTTATTAGGTTTCGTGGTCCGCTTGAACAAATAAATTCTTCTCAATTGATTAAGGCATTGGTTGAGATAAAAACGGCAGTTTCACGAGCGGGATTCGAACCACGACCTTCGGCTACATACGCCGATGTTCTACCACTTGAGCTATGGTGACTTCGATCCACTCGGACACTAACTTCCCATCTCAGCCCACCTGTTTGAATTTTCCCTTCTTTTTGCCATTTTTCAAATGGCGTGTAATCTCTTTTATCTCAACCAAAGCCTTAATTTAAATATATATAATATCTTCCAATTAATTAACTTATATTTAAGTATTGGTAAAATAAGATAAAAAAATTTGACAAATGGCAAAAAGGAGGGAAAATTAAGAAAGGTGGGGTTGAGATGGGAAGTTAGTGTCGGAGTGGATCGAAGTCACGACAGCTCAAGTGGTAGAGCAGCGGCGTATTTGGCCGAAGATCGTCGGTTCGAATCACGCTTGCGACACTGACTTTTAATCTCAACTAAAAACCTTATTTAATTGTAATGAAAATAAACTTAACGAAAAGTGCGCTTTTACCCTGCGTAAATGGAACCCCATTGCCTACCACTCACCACGTGAGTTATCTTAGATTTTTCATGGTTAAAAGGGTGACTTAGAATTAGTAAAACTAGTACGTGCCTCAGGATCAAAATTAAACGCTGAAAATGACTTCGTAATTTATAAGACAATAAAAACCTCTCTGGGCCATTCATTCTAAAATTCTCCGTCAAATTACAAATGCTCCATTTTGGTTTCAAATCATAATATTAATGATGAACTACGTACACAACCAAAATTTCAACAATCACTGAACATCTACACCAATCTACTACGACTGTTATCTCCAAGAAGATTGAAGCGAATCTGACCCCGGGTCATCAGTGAGTGAGGAAAGACGAGGTTTCAGTGTGAAGGAGTGTTGTCACTGGGCGACTTCTAAAGTGACTCAAAAATATAGATACCGCACATATAGAAAATATTCACTTATTACAATACAATATTTGTTGTAAATCTCAAGGCTTATTATTATTATTTTTTAAATTAATACGCTAGTTTTTAAATTTCTGACTTGTTAATCTACCACTTAATTCAGAAAAGTTATACAATCGAAATTTTTTTCGTTTGTAAAATAAAGGAAACCGGACAATCCGGTGTTCGTGGACAGATCGAAATTTATTTCCCAACTAGAGACCCAAAACAGTTCTTGTTTTGCAACATAGAAGAAATTTCTTTTAACATTGACCCATATTCAAATGTTTGCGTTTATCTTATTCAAGGCAAATTATAAAAACCCCGTCTAATAACCAAAGGGCACTTGATATTAATTAAAAAATAATACGCGTTTAATAAGTGGTTTTAATAAAATTAGAAAATGAAATTCGTTTGGTATAATTGTTAAACTTTTTCTTCTATCCTTAGTAATTTCTCGGCCTGTCAGTCAAATTGTTCGATCTTATCAGAAAAGTTTGACTTAAAAAAAATTCACAATATATAATTTAAACCTTATGCACATGTTGATCGAACAGGTGATAAAGGCGAGATTTTTCATCAGGTCGGATTACATCAGCTTTCTCCCGTTTGGGAATTAAATTGTGAAATTAGACTTGAGAGTCGATGAACTGGCGACTCTCAGCAGCTCGGCGGAATATGTCTTAAGATGACTTTTTTGTTTTTGTCCTTGGACTTCCGACAGCTTGTTTCACTCAAGAGCCTATATACAATTTATTATAAATAAATATTCCAACCGATATAATAATTATACGAGAACAAGCTATCTATTGTGTATATTGTAGTTCACGATAGATGTAATGATTTGTGTTTCTTTTTTGTTTATATTAAGAGTGAATGTATTTATAAGAGTGAATGTTTTGTGTGTGAGAGCCGAAAACCCCAGGTAGGTATAAGTTCGATTGTATGCATTGTACATACTTGAGGTATGTTCTGATTGATTTCCAATAATTTGAATTTCATGGGAGGGCAAATTGTTTAAGCTCTGTTGAATTTGGGATCTTACTTGGCGATAGAATCTAACAAGGAGTAGTGACGTGCGATACCAATCGATATGATTAAAGTATCGAGCATTTTTTTCGATACTGCTTTTGGTATCGAATACTTTTTGTAGTTTCGGAAAATATATTCAAATAGACTTTTTGTCGAGGGTTCAAGTAATATTAAATTTTTATTACCTTTCAAACTGGGAGTTAACTAGTTACTCTTGGGAGCGCCTACAAGCGGCATGTGTCAACGAAATTAATCGAGATTTTGAATTGGTGGTTGGTAACTCTGCTGATAATTCTGGTAACTCATAATTCTTTCCCGCTTCGCACCTCGCACTTTCAATTTCAATAATTTCTCGTAGAATGTTTTTGTCTTCAAGTACCTAAAATGTGTTCGCCTTCCTTCTCGTAGGTAGATACCTAATCATGTCTCCTCCCAAAAGTAAGTCATGAGGTTATTTTACTAAGAAAACTGAATCTTCGTCATCTTGTAAACTCTGGAGAATACTGTGGGTTTACGTCTTTGATTTGAAAACAAAACACCAGTTGTTCAATTTTCTCAAAACTGGCAAACGATAAAATTGAAATATCAATTATGTTGAAATGTGTCGGCAGCTTTCACTTGTTCTTATCTACGTACCCAATATATGAAAAAATACTTTAAAAAAACTCCAATTTCTTGATTATTTTAACGCATGAGCGTATTTTACCCAAAGTCCACAATAGTAAGTTGATCATTTATGAATAAACGAAAAACTACTCATATGAGTAAGTACTCATATCGAATAATTTCTATCGATACTTAAGTAGTATCGAATATTTCTTTCGATACCAGTATCGAGTACTGGAATCGAATATTTTCTGGTATGCACGTCACTAAAGAGGGGAGGCCATGGAAGTCGTATTACTGATTTTAATTAAAGTTTAATTTAAGGTCGAAAAATCTTAGATACCTCTCTGAGCGTTCTTGCCAATGGGCTCTAGTACCAGAAAAAATATTTTTTAAAAATATACTTTCTTAGGCTAGATCTGGAGGTAATTCTTTCTCCAATGTTTAGCGTTCCACTTACAAATGGCTTACTTTTTGGTTTTTAGAAAAAATTACATTTGGTGAAAAGCTCAATGTTTTTACTTTTAGCCTCTGTTTAGATTTTATATCGATCGATATATTTATAGATGAGAAAAACATGAATAAAATGAACAAATACGTCTCAAAAGTTTCATTTTTTATTAAGGTGCTAAACATCTGTAAAGTTTCACGCAGATAAGTGGAGCCGTTCAAAGTTATTAAAATATTAGCGATTTTTGAAAAAATCAAGATCCCAAAAATTTATATTCGATTTGTCGAAAACAATATTCTTTTAAACGTGTGGTGATTAGTGACCGTTAGTCGATGATTGTTCGTAAATCGTGAGATGTGGTCTGGTGTGGCGTAGGTTTTAGAAAAACATTTTCTTTATCGTGCCAACGTTTCGATCTTTATTGAGATCATCTTCAGGGCTCAAAGTGTTTGTTTCCTGCGTAAGTGTGCCATTCTTGCGTGCCGTGTTGTGATCCCTGAAGACGATCTCAATAAAGATCGAAACGTTGGCACGATAAAGGAAATGTTTTTCTGAAACGTACATCACACCAGAGCGCATCTCACGATTTCTGAATAATTATTTTTTTAAAGTTAATTTTCTATATTCTTCTATAATATTCTTTTTAAGTTTAGTTTCTTGTTAAATATCTTTTAAACTTATTTGCCTACGTCGTTTGGTCACAAAGTAATCTGTATACACACTGTATACGAATATTTTCTTATCTTCCGTAAAAAGCAAATCGATTGATATACATTAACCTTAAAATATAATCACAAAGAGGACAGAAAATCAACCACCAAACCAAAAATCTCCTGGCTCCTTAGGAACTATCAAATTTATTCATTTTTAACGTTCGTTTTGGCTTTTCGGCCCGCTAGTTCTCGCTGTACGTTTTTACTAGATAATTCCACGTCAGTTAACTGTTGCTAACAGAAAAGTTAAAATTAAAATTGATTAAAACAAAACACTTTTGTCCAATTACTAGGATGATGGTTTACCTGGCTCAAAAACAATAATTTAAAGGCAAATCAAAGCGAACGAATAACTTTCGATAAGATGACAATTAACGTGTGTTAAATTTTAATTGGAGATAAATACAATAAAACACAGCAAGAATGAAAGCAAAACATACACATCTCAGGTTTCAATTGCTGTAATCCTGCTAGGAAAAAACAGCTTTTAGTAAATTATTAGCACACGTTTTAATCAGGTTTATATGTTAAAAAATTATCATGTATTTTGGAAAAGGCATAAAATTTAATAAATAATATTTTTATTGAATGCAAAAGTCAGAAAAGATATTTATATATCATTTGGAAAAAATGTGTGGTGATTAGTGACCGTTAATCGATAATTATTCAGAAATCGTGAGATGCGCTCTGGTGTGATGTACGTTTCAGAAAAACATTTCCTTTATCGTGCCAACGTTTCGATCTTTATTGAGATCATCTTCAGGGCTCAAAGTGTTTGTCTTCTGTGTAATTGTGCCATTCTTGCGAGTGTGAGAGTCTCAACACGACACGGAGAAGACAAACACTTTGAGCCCTGAAGATGATCTCAATAAATATTGAAACGTTGTCACGATGAAGAAAATGTTTTTCTGAAACCTACGTCACACCAGACCGCATCTCACGATTTCTGAATAATTAATTTGGAAAAAACCTTTCCCTTACCAATTCATATGTGAATTTGGACTCATTCTGAACCGGCACTGGATCACTTATTGGGTCTGTCTTCAATCGCGGGTTTGTCGAACCACTCGAATTCATTTCGGCATCGCGCCTTCTTTAGTAAGGAAATGGACAACAAACCAGCGAATGATGACGGACCCAATAAGTTACCCAGTGCCGGTTCAACATGAGTTCACTGACACGCAGACCAACACCCAGCATCGACTTTAACGGAGTAAACATTACAGACCGGTAGTGCGGGTCCGCGTCGTTCGCCCCTTTATTTATACGTAATTTCTGTTTTACCCGAAATTTTTTCGATTATGCAAACCTTATTTTTCGTATACAAACCCTCTGAAATCCCTGAAAAAAGTTTAATTAAAAATTAAATTTTTTATTAATGTGATTTTTATTTTAGTGATTTTTTAAGCCGATTAGTGTGTATTTTATGATGTTAGGGATAAATAAATTACAGAACGGAAAAATTTGAGTTTTAGAGAAATGAGAGGTCAGATAAACTTGGATTAGTTTGATATGCCATTTGGTGATGTATTAACGTACCACAGAGGATACATTTAGCATTAAATGAAGGTCCTTCTTTCTTGAAATTCTTTTATTCGAAATGGGCCTGGCTTTCTTGATGTAAATCCCAAGTTTATAGTGTTTGTCTTATACTCTTGTCTTTTATAAACACAAGTTGATGAGTTTCGAGTATATGCAGAAAGAACTGTCGAGGTGTGCTCAACAACTCTCAACGTACAATCAATTAACATAGTGTTTACAAGTCACTTCCATTGTTTTTTTGTTTGTTTTTTAAGTAGAGGATATTGTCTCAATGGTCGGAATGGACATGTACTCCGTACTCAATTTCCACCTTATGTTTGTTGCTATCTCTCAATCAATCCATTACCATATTTGGAAAAATATGAATGAAATGAGTGAAACATAGATTTTTTTTTACGAACAGAACGTTTCGACCTCATGGATATAAGTCCTCTTCAGTGTTAAACACATTTGCCTTAAACACTTCCCAACAGTGCGTAACCTTTTGAAGCTGTTGGGAAGTCCACCGGATAGATAAATATATTAACACTGAAGAGTACACATGTCCTGAGATAGAAAACATTCTGTTAATAAAAAATTAATAAAAAATCTTTAGGATCAAGAGACCGTTTTTGTGGGAATCGGGTGTGGAAAACACTTGCGCAGTTGCGGCAGCTTTCATTCAAGGCTGAGAAATAGCCTAACATAGTAATTATAAGATTTTTCTATATTTATTACGTTTGTAATCATGTCACCAATGTGAAAAAAGGTTTTTACAAAGTTGTTTGAAAGAGATAAGGTAACCAGGCTAGAAAATTAAATACAACGCGATTAACGGTTAAACATGGAAGTTTTACTTGACTAAGGACGATAATTGTTGGAATAACCTGGAACGTAGAAAGTACTGGGTTCGATCCCCGTTGACATTTTTTCCGTTCTTTTTGAAACGACATGGTAAAACTCACTATTAAGTCTTTTAAGTTATGAGACATTGCGTTCAGATCTGCTTTACCTTTTCAAAAATTACCAGTCATAACTCATGTTGATATGATGATACGTGTACGGATCATTTACGTCAGTTTATCAGTTTAAACTTTGGCTTTCTTTTGTTTGTTTTGATTGAATGCTTTCTAAAGACGGACGCCTACTCGATTTTGTTGCTTTACTTTCAGTTCGATTAAACCATACCCGGAGACGTCCGTCCTTTCGCCGGGGTGGGCTATGCCTTTTCCGTTCAAAAGTGGGCCTGTGGAAAGGTGATTTGTTTTTGGAATGTCATGAAAGTAATTTTTTAGAAACCGTGGATAATTTCGAGTGTATTAAGTTTTATTGCAAAAAAAATCTCTCTTCTTTATTATCTTCTTTTAATAATTGTTATTTCGTTTATCTGGGAGAGTCTATGACAATTTAATAGCTTATTTCCTATAATTTAAGCATATCAGAAAACCTTTATTGAAAATGTTAACAACTAAAAAATTATACTTTTCAAATTACGGGTTTTTTGCATGATTTTCTCATTGACGAAAAAGTAGCCTCCAAAAATACAGGATTTTTTGAAAATCCTGTCCGACTATTTTGCTCTCAATTATTTTCTTTACAACTCGACATCTTGAAATTAATCGTTCACGGGAGAAATATCATGGAAACGATGCATTTTTGTTTAGACGAGGTTGAATACATTTATCACATTATCTATACATATCTCGCTGTATATGAATAGAATATATCAAATTTTCCATTATTGTAAAGTTAAATTATACGCAGATGATTTCAATGCTTATATCGATGCAAAAGTTGATAATATTAACGAAATCGAAAAAATACATGCTGACCTTGTAAGACTGGCAGACTGGAGTAATAACCATATGTTAGCGTTAAAGCCAACTAAATGCAAAGTAATAATTTTTGGCCATAATAAATTATTAGAAAAATTGAATCTTGGTGATGTAAATAAATTCACTATTTTTCGTGATCCACTTGACCAATTAATATCATTCAATTAATTGGTCAAGCGGACAACGAAAAATAGTGAATTTAATGAATTAAGGTTTTAAGTTGGGATAAAAAAGTACATCACGAGCGGGATGAAAAATGGCAAAAAGGAGGGAAAATTCCAAAAGGTGCGGTTGAGATGGGAAGTTAGTGACCGAGTGGTTTGAACTCACTATTGCTCAAGTGGTAGAGTAGCGGCGTATCAAGCCGAAGGTCGTGGGTTCGAATCCCGCTCGTGACACTGACTTTTTTATCTCAACTTAAAACCATAATTAATTGAATGATGTAAATAAAATTAAAATTGATAACATGTTTTTAAAATATGAGGAAAATGTAAAATGTCTGGGTTTAACGCTTACCAAGAATCTATCATGGGATATAGAGTTGTGAAAAATCAAAAATCAAATCTACTCAACCTTACATAAATTTAATAAACTATTAAGTTTTGAAAAGTAAAATGTAAATATCAAAAAACAACTTGGATCAACTCTAATCTTTCCACACATAACTTATGGTCTAGGAGCAATGTGTGACTTTTTTTCTTTTATTTTACGAGGGTTCGCAACAGCAGAGGTCATATCAACCCTCAGGTTGCCGGTGTTTAAAAAAAAAAAAAAAAAAAAAAAAAACCATTTGTAAGTATGTCGGCTGGGGGACCGCGGTAGCCGAGTGGTTAGCATGAGAGACTCTCACGCCGCGGTCGTGGGTTCGATTCCCACCGTCGCCTCTGGCCCTTTTTTCCCGATAACCCCCAATTTGAACAACATATATAAGAATTCGTCATGGCTAATATGCAAAGATCATAAGGCAAAAAAAAAAGTATGTCGGTTTCGAATGCAGGGCAGCTGGATTCGAACCCGGGGCCTTCACCTTACAGTGAACCGCCGTGTCAACGCCTAAACCGTAGCGGCCACCGAGGCCCCATGTGTGACTTAAATCGTACACAAATCAAAAAAATGCAAGTAGGGTTAAACATACATATCAGATATGTCCAGAAGCTGAAATATGACTGTTCAAATTTCTCAAAATTAAAGATTTAATCGATAAAACCAAAATATCTATACGTGAAATTTAAGTACATGTCTCAGAATCATGATAGAGATACTAGGTTTGCAAACAACCGTCTGCGTGTGGTTAAGCACAAAACCAAAGCTTTTAATAGAACATTCTCATTAAAACATAACATTTTCCCGAATCTCTATACACATAAAACGATGTAAAAATATCAAAGATTTCCAGAAAAGTCTTAAAAATCATCTCTTATGTAGTTACGATTGATGTCTTAAATTTAAATTCTTTTGTTGTTTTGTCTTCTTTTAATTTTTTATATTACTATTTGGTGAGTAAAATTTTATTTGTAGGTTTATATTGGTAATTGATAATTCTTGATTTGTGCTGTATTGTAGTGAAAAGGATTTTTGTGCACTTATTTTATTTTATTAGTGATTTGCTTTTTAAGTGCTCAGTTGTTATGTAAATTAGAATTTTATTAGGTTTCGTGGTCCGCTTGACCAAATAAATTCTTTTCAATTAATTAAGGTTTTGGTTGAGATAAAAAAATTCAGTGTCACAAGCGGGATTCGAACCCACGACCTTCGGCTAAATACGCTGTTGCTCTACCACTTGAGCTATCGTGTCTTCGATCCACACGGACTAACGTCCCATCTCAACCCAAGCCGAAGGTCGTGGGTTCGAATCCCGCTTGTGACACTGACTTTTTTATCTCAACGAAAACCTTAAGTAATTGAAAAGAATTATTTGGTCAAGCGGTCCACGAAACCTAATAAAATGTAATAAGCAAAATTAAGTATACTTCACTAAAGCTCTCCGTGGTCACTTCATTTATCGCCGAGAATCAAATAGATTACACGACATTTGAAAAATGGCAAAAAGGAGGGAAAATTCAAAAGGTGGGGTTGAGATGGGAAGTTAGTAGCCGAGTGGATCGAAGTCACGATAGTTCAAGTGGTAGAGCAGCGGCGTCTTTAGCCGAGGGTTATGGGTTCGAATCCCGCTCGTGACAATGACTTTTTTATTCCANAAATAGATTACACGACATTTGAAAAATGGCAAAAAGGAGGGAAAATTCAAAAGGTGGGGTTGAGATGGGAAGTTAGTGTCCGAGTGGATCGAAGTCGCGATAACTCAAGTGGCAGAGCAGCGGCGTATCTAGCCGAAGATCGTGCGTTCGAATCCCGCTTGTGACCCTGACTTTTTTATCTCAACCAAAACCTTAATTAATTGAAAAGTAAATTAGAATGTTTATTTGAATAAGCAATTTTAAGTAAATACATTCGTACAAAACGAATAGATGGAACGTATTGACGGTAACAATAATGTTATTCCAAGTAATTAATGTATAATAAATTAGAAGTAGAGTAAAATTAGTAACTATTGTATTTCACATTAGATTTAATTAGTCATTAGTCCTTGAAACCAAATCTTGTGTATTGATAAATAAAGCGTTCATCATCATCATTCGTAACCGAGTTATAGAGTCATAGTTAAACTTTGTTAAGCTTATAAATTGCCTTAGGTCCCAAGAAATTTTTATCGTTCACAGTCAACTTTTTACATTTGAAAAGATCCTAACGTGCTGTAATTCGACCGGAGAAGGGATCCGGATGACACAAGGACAGCCATTTGAGCCAATTTTGTTTCACTTTCAATCAAGAATAAAATTAATTTTTGCTCATTTGTTTTGCTCATATAGCATCGGCAAAGTGTGAATTAAAAGAAAAAAATAAATGTGAAAACTCCATAATCGTTACATAGTCATAGAGATTGATCACACCCCCCAATTATAATTCAGTATATGCCATCCTTGAGTGTTTCCTATATGAAGCTTATTATTCCAACATTTACGCCTGTGGAAATTAATTAGCCCAAGGGTTGGGCCGCCCTTGAGATGATTCCCGGATGACTATAAAACTGGGACCTTCCTATTTTAGTTCGTCCTTCGCGACCTCTCTCCCACGCGTTTCGGATCCTGAAGACCTTTGCCACCTATGATGAGCGACCGATCTTCTCTAAATATGTCGTTTTATGCTGAATGTATGTTTCGATGCTGTCTTTCTAGTTTAACTATTTTTCTACATGGGTGTGGGCCGCAATAATCAACTCAAAGATGAAATAATAATTAGACATTATATAATCACGAATAAATAGATATAGATTGAAAAGTGATCGTTTAAAGACGTCGTTCTATAATCATGAAAATAGCTAATATAATTAGATTTTTGAGAAATGAGGAAATTGGACTCAAACCATTATTTTAAATAGCTAGATTATGAAAATATATATCGTGAAATTGTTTTCCAATTTTCGATTTTTTTAAATTACGTTTATATAAGATTATTTATTAAAATAATCTGTTCATAGTATACATTAGATATTGAAACATTAAAAAACACGAAAAAATCTCAATTTTCTCTCATCTCAGTGGCAAAATTTTTCATGCACTTTTACTTCTCTCTCACAATTTGTTGTTTTCAACAAATGCTCATCATCAGGTTGGAGTTAAAAACACGACTTTCGACATGAATTGTAAGACTGAAACGGCCAACGCGACGTTCCAATGAGAAGCTGGTTTTTGAAACAACAAACTAAGTGAACGAACTACATTTTAAAGAGATTAAACAAAACATACTCACCTATCTATATCATTTCTATTTCGTTTTTCCGAGATTTCTTTATTTGATCTGTAGGGCGAAGAATCTGAAATTTGGTCGTCACAAATCGTTTTGTTCTGTCAGTCCTCGCTGGGTCGGTCCGACAGATGGGTTCGGCTTCTCGCCATCGTCAGTGAGTGCCCACAGTTATGAGCAGTATAATTACTCTTTACTAATACATTATATATGCTATATTATCATAATAATATATCATGGATAAATTTTTGGGCTGAATACATTAAAATTTTATTTGAGTAACTATTGCCATTTTATCGATTTTTTATCGATCAGGAAGTATTTATGCGTTGGCTTATTGTTAGGTTAGGGGTAGGTAACAGTTAGGTAGACTTTGGGCACAAGTCATGCCCAATAGACCAATACTGGTCACGGTGCACAGGTCGTAAAGAGGCCTGATCTATTCTAGGATATAAGTCGGATGAGGTGAGGTTAGGTTAGGTTAGTCTGCCAAACCTTTAATTCATCTTTTCAAAAAAATTATTTGTGTTACTTCCAGTGATCAGATATCTTTCAATTCCAAAATATTTCAAAAGTAATGCCGTTTAATGAAGAAATAAAATAAGTATCTTAGATATATTTTTGGGCAGGACGTACAATTTTATTTGAGTATTTACTTCGTCGGGGTGTACGCATGCATTGGGTTAGGCTAAGTAAAGTAGGTTTAGGGTTAGGGATTAGGTAGAGGTAGGTTATGGTAGGGCTAAGTGTGTTTCTTAGTGACCTATTGTTTCATAATTTTTTGTAGCTGTGAGGAGCGTTCAAGAATGAGTTAGTTTAGAAAAATACCCTTTTCATTTTTTTACCGACGTTTCGACCTTGATTCGGGTCATCTCCAGAGTACAAAATGTGATGCTAGTCACAACACTTTCATACAACATCAATATGACAACACAAGAATAGCACCATACCTTTAAGCCCTGAAGATGACGATAAAGGTCGAAACGTCGACAAAAAAAATGAAAAAAGGATTTTTCTAAACTACCACATTTTTGACCGTTCCTCACTTCACGAAATGTTCGGGACGGGTTTGGGTAGCTTAGATAGGGTTAAAGTTCTCCAAACGTATAATTAAACTTAAAAAAAAATATATTTCGTGTATTTCCAGTGAACACATTACTTTTTTTATTTCAAAAGTAATAAAATGAAATTATTACAGTTTAATATATAAATTTAAAAAAAAACTATTATAGTGGATATGTTTTTGGGCTGGATACACAATTTTATTTGAGTCATTTTTTTCGTGTTATCAGTGTCAGGGAGTTTGCATAATATGAATTTGTGTTAGGTTGGGGCGTAGCCGCAACGGTTTAGGCGTTGACACGGCGCTCATCACTGTAAGGTAAAGGTCCCGGGTTCGAATCCAGCAGCCCTGCAAATGGTCTTTTTGTCAAAAACACCTGCATCCTGAGGGTTGATATGACCTCTGACCTATTATAGCATGATTTAAGTTTGAATCATCCATTTAAGTTAAATGATATGTGAAGCATCTCCCCCCACCAGTCACCGTTCTCAAGCTCAACTTGACAAATTTCACTTTCTTCTCATATCCAATAGACAAAAAGGCAGAATTACAACCAGATCCTTCTCTGTCAAATACATTATCGCCCACTGGGGATGATGTAAGGGGGAGAATGAGTAAGCGCGAGGCGTGGCCGTCTAGAAAGCGATCATCGAGCCAATTTGCTCCAAGATTGGTGGCACTAAACAAATCCAATTGCGGTCGCCGCAGACTGGTCGGTGAAAGATTTCAAAATGGTTCAGGCGTCAGCAATGATTCTTTGATTCTCTGTATTTGTCTTTTTAATACGATTATTTCAGATGGTGTGCCTAATGGCCATTTCATCCGTAAAAAAGATTTGTGTTAAGGCCGTATATTTCAAAAGGTTGACAAAACGCTATCTTGAAATGTCATCTACTCGACTACTCCGGACAATAAAGCGTCGAATTTGTTTATTTATTTCTGAGGAGATAAAAACAATAATAACATTTCGTATATTTCAACATCAGTCAAAAAAGTATTTCTGAAGTATAAACCGCTTATTCCAAGGTAAACTGAATAGATGATGTGTGGATAAACTTTTAACTTATCCTTTCTACCCTTAAACATGCTAGCATTTCTGTTCATGATACTGGTTTGCCATATTAACATATTTTAAAAAACTTGGACTCCGGGCTGACGAATCTGTAATTTGGTCATTACCGTCGTCTACATGTCCCGCCGGGTTGATCGGCATTCGGCTATCTTCACCATTGGGTCTAGGTGATTTTTATGAATCTCTATAATTACACTTATGTTATCGATCACACGTCTCGCCAGTTATTCAATCACTTTCTGGTAGCACAACTCGACTTAGACCAAACTTTTGAAAGGTACTTACATCTAATTATTACTCATCAGATCATGTACAATCAGGGACTTCAAAACAAACCAGTCTTGGTACTTTTCGCAACCAACCATTGTTCTGTAATGTGTTACTTGCATTCTATAGGTAAAATATTAAATATTGCAAAATTTGGCGAATGGGTGAGATGACAGCTAAATTGTGAATACTTCTTGTATTCGGATTATTAATTTGATTAGTTCCAAAATGTTCCAAAAGTATTACAATTCAATAATAAAAACTACTATATTGTCATGGATATGTTTTTGGGCTGGATACACATTAGCATAATCGATTTCGCGTTATCGAGAAGTACGCATGCGTTGGGTTAGTGTTAGGTTAGGTTAGGTTCGTTTAGGGTTAGGAACGGGTGAGGTTTATTAGATCTTTTTTTTTCAAAATCTCACTGGCACTCTAGACAAGACACGCAAGAATGGCACAATTACACAGAAGACAAACACTTTGAGTGAGTAGAAATGCTTTGATTGAATATATATANAACGTTGGCACGATAAAGAAAATGTTTTTCTGAAACCTACATCACACCAGACCGCATCTCACGATTTCTAAATAAATATCGATTAACGGTCACTAATCACCACACACACACACGTTTATTAGATCGTTTTAAAGGATTTAATTAAGGCTCTAAGAATTCTCCTAGTCTCTGAGAAATATTAATTCGGCCAGATCATTGTCGATCTTAAGTCATTTTACTTTGATGGTCAATATTTGTGTCAGTCTTTTACTTTTACTTGTTCAGTCTCTAAAAAAAGTACAACATAGCGAAAAGTAGCAATCATAAGGTGCGAGGTCAGGAAAATAAATTTATAATATATATAAAATTATATATAAATTTATCAAAGCGCCACTGCTGTAACAACTTGAGCACATTTTTCAAATGTCGTGTAATCAGCGATGGGTTTGAATCCCGCTCGTGACACTAACTTTTTCATCTCAACGAAGACCTTAGATTAAAAAAATTACTTGAAATAATCAAATATGGTCAATTATAAGCTAAACATGTTTGGATAATATATTTATTCGAATTCCAGATCATTTGTCTGTAGATCACAATCTGCAGAACATGTGGCCATTAACCCAAGTTGTAGAACATCACTTATCCCCTGAATATGAAGTTAATTGGCTAAAGCAAAACGTAATGGATCAAATTTCGAGACATTTTTAGTTGATGTACTATTCATGTAGATGTAGAGTATACAAAGCTTATTGTTGATGATGATGATGATCAGTATATTAGAAAGCAGGATATTGATATTGCCCAAACATTACAGCGTTTTTGTTTCTACTTTTGTACCTTGTTCCAGTTCAATCGAGCATTTTGTTGGTGCATTCTTTACTCCGGATCGTTTTAGTAACTTAGGTTATGTCTCCTTGGAATGGTTGCTTTGGATTCTTTCTCCTCAGTGCATAACTTCCCAATAGGATCATCATTCCTGGTAGATTGTTGGGTAGGTGTTTTCTTAGATATCAGTGACCAGTATTGAGCCCTGTCGTTCACGTTGCCATCTTTGCATGTAGCAAGGTGCGTGCTAGTTTTGACGAAGATTCTTTAACCACGGAAATTACTGCATCAAGCACTCGTAGAGTGTGTCCCCAACGTACCTTCATTAGGAGGCTATGCTTGATTTTGTTATCCCGATTATAAATTTTGGTTTTTTTCCCCCATCCACCTCCCTGCCGTACCAAAGGAAGACCCCGTACAGGCGGACCACGGCTACTAAACTAATTCAAATGGGATGCAAGTTTAGGGGATCTTATTGTGCTTAACGTCTTCCTTCGACCTTGCCCTGAAAGGGAAGACCCAAGGAAGAAGGGAAATTTTTTTTCATTATTAATTTATCTAATCTTGCTGGTTAATCCTTTTGAATACACTTTCTAATAAATACAATATTTTAATAAATAAATAACAATTATGGGTCCAAGGAGTAACCAGGTCGGAATTAAAAGTTCACGGAAACGCTAAAATCTAACAAGTAACTTATCATAGGAAGAAAAGGAAGAAAAAAGAAAGTAAGAAAAAACTAATCAGGTACTTTATCCACTATAGCTCGGCTAACAGGCTTGAGGACCTCAAACGTCTTCTTTTCTTTAACCCGTTCGTTGAGGATCGGTGGCCAAGTGTGGCGGAAGAGGAGCTTTAGTGGTTCCCTCACACTCTCAAGGAGGGGGCAGTTGAATAATCTGTGTTGGACACTCATCAACTCCGCAGTCGGGCCACAGTGGACTGTTACTTCTACGGAATCGGTGCAAGTAGGCGTTGAAATTTCCGTGACCTGTCATTATTTGTGTGATCCAGAAATCTGGTTGAAACCACTTTGCTCTTGCTCGGTCCTCAATACTGGGTAGAAACTAGTGGGTCCCTTGGTGCTTCTGTCCCATCTTTCCTGCCACAAGTTGTCTATCCAAACTGTAAGGATCTCCCGGATCTGCTTTCTAGGTGCAGTTCGTAGCCTTTCCCTATCTGACGCATCCAAATTTACATTGTTGGCTCCTTTCCATCTCTTAGCTGCCGGATTGCAATTCTACTGTGGAGGACAATGTCTATTGGTGTAGCGGAATCAAGGACTTGGAGGGCGTGAATAGGGGCTGTCCTATAAGCTTTAGTCGTTCTCAGGAGTGCTATTCTTTCACTCTGCTCGAGGATGCTTCTACTCCTGTTTTGCAATTTTGTTCCCCAAGCTGCTCCATAAATTTTGGGTTATAGATCCTTCCTAATGAGTACACCATGATTCTATAATTTTACTGGTTATGAAGCTGTATACCTTTTATTTATTTAACTCTTAAGTTCTTCCTTCATTTTGTTAACATGTAATAGACAAATGTTTATGCAAAAATTCTTTATCAGTCAATTTATGTGTTATTATTAGAATTATTTATAACTGTTTAAATCATTGCAAGGATTTCCTTTAAGGAAAAAAAACAAGTTTGAACGAATATATGTCTCGTGGCATTTAAGAAACGGCTCTTAAATTACCGTGTGGCCGCAAGTACAAAACGACCGTTTCGCACACAAACCATTTTTTTTCCGTTCGGAGGTGATCCAGTCGAGAGGTCGTGCTGTCGGCATATCTTCGCCTTTGAATTGTTGAGTCCTTCAACTAGAAAGGGCCCGGCCCGATGATCCAGGACGGAGCGAATTAAATCTCGCTCTAGGACTACGCAATGATGACGTGTTTCCTGTCGTCTTACGTTATTTTATTCTTGAGGTGTAATAAAAAAACGCTTTATCACAAGTTGCCCCATATATGGACGCACAAATGTTAATCATTTTTAAATTTCCCTCTTGCAATGTCATCATTGGATCTCTTTCATTTTTCAGTCTAACCTACTTTTTTACACTGAAGGATCAGTTAACAAAGAATTCGACCACATTAGGCCAACGAAAAGGTTAAAGATTTAACGTTACATCAAAAACTAAAAAAGATATAAACTTTAACTTTTGTGAAAAAAGTCCAACTGTCATGTTTTTATTACCAAAATTTAATGCATAAAAACCAATCAGGTTGTGCAAACAAAACAATTCAAATGCTTGGTTTGCTGGGTGATGAACCTGTGGATTGGACTTTTCCTTTCATTTTGATTTGCCTATCCTTGCTGGTTTGAGTATGGGTCGTCTTTTCGCTTCATCAGTGGTGGTTTGGTGTCAGTGCCTCACCCTGCTTAATGTCCTGACAACAGTTTATATACGAAGTAAGATTTCGACTTGAGATTTGTAGGATCCTATCAATTTGATCTGCATAATATCGTTTTGCTCTGTTAAGCTCCGCTTTGTTAGCTATTTTCATTGGCTGTCTGAGTTATAAGCAGGAAGAGGAAATTGGATCTCATTATAAGTTATTGATAGCTAATCGTTTTCAACTAAAGCAAAAAAAATTAAATTTTTCAAATACGGCGCATTAATTACGGTTGTGATGCTTATAGCTCCTCGGAACTCAGGTTTAAGACCTGTAAAGTCACATATGCATTGTACTACTTTTTTTGTTAAAATTATCTCTTCTCCTCACATTCAATTTAAAACAGATAAAAAATTTATGCATTTTTTTCAGAGGGTCTGGGGTGATGGACCTGTAGTTTGGTCTTTTTCGAACGTTTGATCTATGTATCCTTGATGGTTGGGTTTATTAGAAGAATATCGTCTTTTCGCCATCTTCACTGAGGTTTTACAGGCGATGTACGATTTTGACTCGAAGTTTGCGATTTGTCTGTCTTAAATCTATAGTTTGGTCTGAAAGTTTTGGTCAACCTGTCCTCGCTGGTTTGGGATGCCCAACGCATTTCAGCATTTATATACATTCAGTCCTATATGTATATAGGAAAATATATTTTGTATTGTATAAATTCACTTTTGTATATCCAAAATGTAATTGTAATATATAAACAATGTTTGTAAATCCCAGGCCCTGAAGATGATCTCAATAAAGATCGAAACGTTGGCACGATAAAGAAAATGTTTTTCTGAAACCTAATCACACCAGACCACATCTCACGATTTCTAAATAAATATCGATTAACGGCCACTAATCCCCACACATCACCACACATTCAGTCCTATGTTTATTAATATTTATATGTTTTCGGGATGTATAGACCATATTCGTGTCATCGACTTCGCGTTAGAAGGTAGTGCGCATGAATTGTTAAGGTAAGGTTAGTGTTAGGTACAGTTTAGGTTACGTTTGGTTGGGTTAGGTTCGCTAATAAAGGAACCCAAAAACCGACAAATTTTTTCGATCACTAGATTGTTTTTCGAGTCTCATATTAAGTTGTACGTATTAGAAAGTTGAAATGCCTTAAATCCAAACCAGCTGCTTTGCTGTTATTTATTATTCGTAATTATATTTTATCAGGCCAAAAACCAGTTTAAGAACAGCATTTAATAAAAGAATGAAAAACATTAAGTCAAGTTTTTCCTTGTTAGCACTTTTATCTCAAATTCTGTTGGCAACTCGTTTCCTTGATATTCCCACATTCTTGACAAACAAACCTTACAAATATTGTCGTTGCAAGAATTCTCCTAATGATTATAGGTATAACCGTCAAATGCTCCAAGTTGATCCCGTAGTCCTTGAGCGTATTTCCTTTTCTTTTTGATATTTTTTCTTGGGCTATCTCGTACTAAAGATCTCGCTTTGAGAAAGGATTTTACTTACGGAAAGATTGCACAGCTCACAGACAAAACGTAAATGCCTCAACCATAAATATGTCAGGTTTGAATGTCGGACTGTAACCGATGGAGTAATATATCGGAATAAATACAAAATAAAAGAAGAAACCGCGGATGAATCGCCTAAGGAACCCCGGTTGTTTTATATTTGCAATGCATGAGAAAAAATGTAATATAATCCATGACATTTGGAAAAATTGGAATTATTTTCATGCCGTGGAACGTTCGGTACGATGATGGTGCAATCATGTCAACAATGTGGTACGTTAAAAAAAAAATCATTGCGCAAAACGAAATGTTATATTAATGGGTATGAAATGTTTCGCACGTAATGTAAATTAATGGCATATAATGACACATTGCGAATACCTAAAATTTCAAATATTCTTTTTATCACTTTCCTCACTAGCGAAAAACAAGGTTTACAGTGGAATATTCTCGATTAAGGCAATTTCTCATAAGTAGGATTTTCTGCATTACAGTCCATGGTATTTTTACGACAATTACTTCTGTGGCTTATTTATAATTTACTTTCTGAATCTTCCTATATATTTTTAGTTCAACGACCAATCATAAATCTCTTAGAACAAGCATTTTTTTTATGACAAATGCTTTTTGGTTACCGGATAAGACAAATCAGTCAAGTGTTCATAAGCTGCGCTTCTAATTTTATATAAGTGAAAATAGAGTATGGTGTGGTAAAAAGGATACTATGAAGCGGGGTTTGCGCTCCCCAGGCATTGCAGACTTTTGGCTTATTGTACCTTTCTAGTTCCTTAGTTTAGTGCAATGGACTCGAGCCTTCTCCTTACAAGTATCAGGTCATTGGCTGTCGCTGCTCCAATTTGATTCCCTAAGTTTTTTTCTGCAGTTTAGGTTAAATCTCGATTGAGCTGTTGCTTCGTATTCAAGATGATATGGGTGGCTGTTTCCTCCTCCTCATTACATAATCTGCAAATGGGATCATCGCTGTATATACCCATGTTGTGTAGATGTTTTCTTAGGTGCCAGTGACCGGTTAGTAGTCCTACCACTCCTCAGAGTTTGGCCCTCTTCAATTGCAGCAACGCTTTTGCCAGCCATGGTGAGGTTGTTTCATCATAAGCTTACAATGTCTAGCACCGCTAGAGTTTATCCACTTCTCCTTTTGTTTTGTTTGGGTCCATTCTGCGATGGATTCTATATTTGTTTTTGCTATCGCAAGTATGGTCTTACCGATCCTCCTCTGGCCAGACTGTTTACTTTCTCGTTACCCAACATTCCCCTGTAACCTGGCACCCAAGATATCATCAGGTTGTTGTGTTTCCCCAGGTTTTGGATGCATTCACTGACTAATTTTGATGTGATTTTTAGTAAAAAGGATACTAGGAAGCGGGGTTTGCGCTCCCCAGGCACTGCAGATTTTGGCTTATTGTACCTTCCTAGTTCCTTATTTCAGTGCAATAGACTCAACCCTTCTCCTAAGAAGCATCGGGTCATTGACTGTCGCTGCTGCAACTTGATTCCCTAAGTTTTTCCATATGTTAGGTTAAATCTCCATTGAGCTGTTGCTTCGCATTCGAAGATGATATGAGTGGCTGTTTCCTCCTCCTCATTACATAATCTGCAAATCATCGCTGTACCCATGTTGTGTAGATGTTTTATCAGATGTCAGTGACCGGTTAGTAGTCCTACCACTCCTCTGAGTTTGGCCCTCTCCAATTGCAGCAGTAAATTTCCTAGCCTTGGTGAGGGTTGTTTCATAATGAATTTACTATGTCTAGCACCGCTAGAGTTTATCAACTTCTCCTTTTCTTTTATTTGGATTCATTCTACGATGGAGGATTGTATATTTGTTTGTGTTATCCCAAGTACAAGTTCAGGGCATGTATGGTCTTGCAAATCTTCCTCTGGCCAATGTGTCTGCTTTTTCGTTACCTAAAATTCCACTGGGTCCAGGTACCCAAGATATCAGGCTGTTGTGCTTCCCCAGGTTTTGGAAATTTTGGATGCATTCACTGACTAATTTTGATGCGATTCTTTCACACGCCAATGCTTTAATGGCTTCTTGGCTATCGGATCTTATGAGGATTTTTTGCCAGTGTAATCTTTTTTAAGATTTTTTAGGGCACAAGTTGTATTTCTTCTTGAAAGACCGAAGTGTACTTCATGAGTTTGATTGCTCATGTTTTGGGCTTGTACAGAAAACGCCTGATCCGGTTCCTTTGTTTGTTTTGAAGCCATGTTTATGCCATATCTATCTGATGCTGTCCTATGTTACAAATAGAGTAAATTAATTTTTAACATTTTGAAAGGGATTTAGTGTTTGTATTATGATATTATTTACCATCACATTTTAATTCGTTGATCAGTTGTTGATGCACAAGCTTCTCATTGAAAATGAGACTATCGGATGAAAAGTGAAAAGTGTTTCGGATTACAGGGGACCCGAAAGCGTTCAGGAATCGATGCCTTTCTCCGGAAGCACATTCAAAGGGACATTTATCCCTGGTAAAAGATATGGATAACCTTTTTAAATGATTACGTGCTCCACTTCCCAAAGAGGGCACGTACCGCGGCCGGGGCGCGATTGTAGTTTTTTTGCGATCGGCGGTCGTCGGATATCCTGACGTTTCGACGTATGAAGATGTCGATGTGAAATTGTTCATATGAAAAGATTCGTCGCATGCAGAAAGGTTTCCTGGTGAAAAAATTAAATATTTTTTATTATCTGTTATTTTCTATGGTGGTTTCTTATCAAAGCGGAGGATTGTTCCTGTAAATTTAAAGCCAATCAATCCATCATCAAATTTCTGGTTTACCGTTCTAATGTTTTTTCTCCAAAATTTAATCTACTTACATCAAAGTTAGCGGTTAAACCACGGAGGTTTACTAAATTTTTATAAGTTTTTAAAATACAATAGTAATAAGACTAAGGAATGGGCTTAACAGTCAAAAAGACGCAAATAAGGTAATTAATTATTCGGCATAAATCAAATGAGATTTACATTTGTCCATTTGGGCTTAATTTATAGATTTCAGTCTGATTTTACATATTCAAAATAAAAATATGTTAAGCACCACAAATATCAATTTGTGTCTCAACACTTCTTCCCTCCATGACTTTCATTTTCTCCCTTTCGCTCACACTCTCAGTTTCAATATTTTTGCTTCTCTTCCTTTCCTTTCTCTCTCATTCCGATTTGTTTCTGAGCCCACACACAAGCACACTCACTAAGTTTTTTCTTTCAATTTGTTTCCTTTTCTTCCTATTTATTTTCTTTTCACTTTCTCTCATATTCACCTTGTTTATCGCTTTACCGCCATTTCCTTTCTTTCCCTTTCTCTACCCCTTCTCTCTCTCTTCCACTAACCTTCTACATGATTATCTTCCTTTTTCTCTCTTTCTAGATGCCTTCCTACCTATGTATATATCTATATATTTATCTTCATATTTTTCGTAATCAATCTCTTTTACTTCAACTTTCACAAAAGTGCAGTTAAAATTGAACGAAGATAAAGCTGTAAAATAATTGATGAACAAGACGAATTGTTTGTAAAGATGTATTTCACCTATAACACATAGAATAACGTTTGAAGTAAATATTTTTAAGGTTTACTTTGAAATTATTATTTTTTTACGGATGTTATGTTCTTTGGGTAATTTATTATTGCTTCGGAAGTTTTTATAATAAAAGAGTGCTCGTCTTTCTTTGTTTTGAATTTTGGAATTACAATAGAGAGATATAAGAGAGAGAGAGAGAGAGAGAGAGAGAGAGAGAGAGAGAGAGAGTGAGTGAAAGAGTGAGTAAGGAGGAGAGTAGTAGAGAGGGAATGAGCAAAAGAGAGAGAGAGAGAGGAAGAGAGAGAGAGAGTGAGTGAAAAAGTGAGTAAAGAGGAGAGTAGTAGAGAGAGAATGAGCAAAAGAGAGAGAGAGAGAGAGAGAGAGAGAAAGAGAGAGAGCGAGAGAGAGGAAAAGAGAGAGAGGAAGAGAGAGAGAGGAAGAGAGAGAGAGGAAGAAAGAGAGAGAGGAAGAGAGAGAGAGTGAGTGAAAAAGTGAGTAAAGAGGAGAGTAGTAGAGAGAGAATGAGCAAAAGAGAGAGGGAGAGAGAGAGAAAGAGAGAGAGCGAGAGAGAGGAAAAGAGAGAGAGGAAGAGAGAGAGAGGAAGAGAGAGAGAGGAAGAGAGAGAAAGGAAGAGAGAGAGGAAGAGAGAGAGAGGAAGAGAGAGAGAGGAAGAGAGAGAGAGGAAGACAGAAAGAGGAAGAGAGAGAGAGAGAGAGAGAGAGAGAGAGAGAGGGAGTGAAAGTTGAAGTTAAAGAGATTGATTATGATAAAAATTAAGACAAAATAGATATATTCCTAGGAAGAAAGGTATTTATTAGAGAGGAATAAGTAGATAATTGTGTATAATTATGTAACGATAGTGAGAGAGAGAATAATTATAATTTAACCACTTTGGATGTACGAGAGGTCCATGAGACCTAATTTGCGTGGAAATGAAATGCTATCAATCAATCACTCAACCTCTTTCTCTCTCTCACTCTCTCTCTCTTTCTTCTTCCCTCCCTTCCCCCTCCATTCTTCCAGCACTTTCTCTCTCTCTCTCTTTTATATAAGTTTGTATTTTTTTGTTTAGTACTTCTTAAGGGAACTTGTTCCTAGGACAAAAAGCTGTTTCTTTTTCTTTCGTTATCTTATTCTACTCTTTTTCTAGAGATATTTCAGAATTTTTCTGTTCGTATTTCGTTCTTTTTCTCTCTCTTTCTTTTATATAAGTTTGTATTTTTTTTGTTTAGTACTTCTTAAGGGAACCTGTTCCCAGGACAAAAGAGCTGTTTGTTTTTCTTTCGTTATCTTATTCTACTCTTTTTCTAGAGATATATTCAGAATTTTTCTGTTCGTATTTCGTTCTTTTTCTCTCTCTTTCTTTTATATAAGTTTGTATTTTTTTGTTTAGTACTTCTTAAGGGAACTTGTTCCTAGGACAAAAGAGCTGTTTCTTTTTCTTTCGTTATCTTATTCTACTCTTTTTCTAGAGATATATTCAGAATTTTTCTGTTCGTATTTTGTTCTTTTTTTCTCTCTCCCTCTATCTATCCATCTCTTATATTTGTATTTTTTGTTTTGTTGGTCTTAAGGTAACCAGTACCCAGGACATATTAAAGTTTTTCCTTCTTTCTTTCTCTCTCTCTACATCTATTGCTTTTCCTCCCTCCCTAACGTTTCTTTTCCTACTATTATCTTGTTCTACTCTTTTTCTAGAGATATATTCAGCATTTTTCAACCCGTGTTTCGATCTTCTCTCTCTCACTTTCTTTCTCTAGCTGTATTGTTTATATCACTCTCTTTCCGTCGATATATATTCTTTTTTCTTTTTCTATCTGTATTTCTGTGTCTTTTTCTTTTTATCTACCTCCTTAAACTTGTCAGTGTTGGTATATACAAAAAGTTCAGACATTATACCTTTGTTTTATGTTAATGCTTTCCATTTTGATAATTATTGACAAAATTGTTTAGTGTATTGATGTCACAGTTTCATGAACTTTATAAGACAAAAATTGTATGATTAATAATCGATTTTGTCATATCTGAATATATTTTTTGCTCGTTTATTTTTGTGAATTGTTCCGCTTCTGATAACAGTTAGATAATCGAAAGAAAAGTTTTCACCTTGTTCCCGAAATAGGATCTCGTTCAATTTGTACCATTCTATGCTAATGTGAACTTTGAAATGGACTTTTTCCCTCGTCGTCCTTTTTTGAACGTTGCCCCGGTGCAGCTTGTACACAGATTGCTTTTACTTTTGTAATATATCAACTACATCCGGTTGCAGTCCTTAACCCGGTTCGGTTTGGGGGCAGTTTTTTTTTCTGAACAAAACGGTTGCCGACCTTGTCGTGTGATTCATAAAAGGTGAACTTTCCACAAGGGCTTCTCCCGGCCGAAGTCGTTCAAACCGGATTTTTCATCATAACGAAGTTCTTAACTTAAAAACGAAGTTTATATTAACAAATTATCAGCGAAAATTCCACTTCCTTATTCACACTTTGCAATTCGTGAATCTTCTAAAAATTAAGACGCTTCTCATCTCTCATGACATGTGCTAGTTCTCATCCAATTTCATTTTGAAAATCACATTATACTAAATAAAAATGAGTTCTTGACGAGCTTTTTCATTTAAAAAAATTCTAAAATAATGCAAACAGTATGTAAATAATCAAAATAATAAAGTTAAGCACATAAAATCCGTTTGAAAAGTTCCAGATGTTACTTTAAGACTATATTTTGGCCCCTTTTGTTCATTAATCGCCTAGGTAAACGATTGAATTAAAAAGAAGGAACCGGAAACGTTTCAGTATCTTCTGCTTGCCATTTCGGAATAAAATATTGTGTTTCACCTTTCCAAAATAAACTTTATTGTGTCCTTTCGGCCCAGCCGAAGGAGAAAGTCTACCAAACCTTGGTGCAAAATCTCGTCTAAATTTCTGGCCAGTTAATACTATTCAAAGTATGAAACTGTAAAATATGTCAATAAAAAATAAAAAAGACATCCGAATTGGAGTCATTATTTAGCATGTTAAAAGTTAAGAGAAGTTTAACCTTGGCCATGAGGTGAAAATACGCAGTTTTCCTTTCACCAAAGACTCGTAAAGCAAGTAATGTTTCTAAAATGATGATAACATTGAAATAAAATATGATTTTCTAAATAAATAAGTTATATAAAAAATTTAGTTATTTTTATAGCAAATTTTTACTAGCTGTTTGTTCTTTTCCACATTTGAAACGGATTTCCTCTCAAAACAGCTTTTATTTTAATTATCAAGATTTTATTCTATTTTGAATTTAAAAAAGTGAGATTAAACTACCGGCAAATTATGAAAGAATTCAAAGCTATAAAACTTGGCTTACACGATATTTGAAAAATGGCAAAAAGGAGGGAAAATTTAAAAAAAAAGTGGGGTTGAGGTGGGAAGTTAGTGTCTCTCAAGTGGTTGAGCAGCGACGTATCTAGCCGAAGAACGTGGGTTCGAATCCCGCTCGTGACACTGACTTTTTTATCTCGACTAAAAACCTTAATTAATTGAAAGATATTAATTGGTCAAGCGGACCACGAAAACTAGTGATTTTAATAAGTAAAAATGAAGTAGGCCTTCACTAAAGCTCTCCATGACCATTTCATTTGTCGTCGAAAATCAAATAGATTACACGACATTTGAAAAATGACAAAAAGGAGGGAAAATGCAAAAGGTGGGGTTGAGATAGGAAGTTAGTGTCAGAGTGGATCGAGGTCACGATAGCTCAAGTGGTAAAACAGCGGCGTATCAAGCCTAAGGTCGTGGGTTCGAATCCCGCTCGTGACACTGACTTTTTTATTTCAACTCAAATCCTTAATTAATTGAAAAATATTAATTGGTCAAGCGGACCACGAATAACTAGTGAATTATGTAGAATATCTATGGCAAGTTCAACAGTCGTAAGCAAAATACGGTTGAAAAGGAAATAGGATGAAAATAAAAAGAAAAAGAATTGCCAGGCAGTTTAAGTACACGGAAACAAATTGTTACTAAATTAAAAGTATGTAAAAAGGAGGGAAAATTAAAAAAAAGTGGGGTTGAGGTGGGAAGTTAGTGTCTCTCAAGTAGTTGAGCAGCGACGTATCTAGCCGAAGAACGTTGGTTCGAATCCCGCTCGTGACACTGACTTTTTTATCTCGACTAAAAACCTTAATTAATTGAAAAATATTAATTGGTCAAGCGGACCACGAAATTAGTGAATTTAATGAATTAAAATGAAGTCTACTTCATTAAAGCTGTCTGTGGCCATTTCATTTGTCGCCGAGAATCCAATCCGATTACACGACATTTGAAAAATGGCAAAAAGGAAGGAAAATTCAAAAAGGTGGGGCTTAGATGGGAAGTTAGTGTCCGAGTGGATCGAGGTCACGATAGCTCAAGTGGTAGAGCAGCGGCGAATCTAGCCGAAGGTCGTGGGTTCGAATCCCGCTCGTGATACTGACTTTTTTATCTCATCGAAAAACGTTAATTAATTGAAAAATATTAATTGGTCAAGCGGACCACGAAAACTAGTGAATTATGTAGAATATTTATGGCAAATACAACAGTTGCAAGCAAAATACGGTTGACAAGGAAATAGGATGAAAATAGGAAGAAAAAAGAATTGCCAGACAGTTTAAGTACACGGAAACAAATTTTTACTTAATTAAAAGTATCAGTATTAGAAATATCGACCACTTTTCCACTCGCAAACCCTCTCGATGAGGTACGTTCTTGAAGAAGAAAGCATACAGTTGTTACTGCTAAGTTTTCGACCTATTTTAAGGTCATCATCAGGACAAAAAAATCTTAAATACGTCTACAGATTGAAATATTGATGTTCTGCCCTGATGACCTTAAAATTGGTCGAAAACTTGGCAGTAACAACTGAATTTGCTTTCTTCTCCAAGACCATATTTTGTCCAGAGCGTTCACTTGCCATACTGGCAAATATTCCTACTTGAATGCTCTAATAAAAATAATAGAGGTGACACTTATTTGTTGATAGTTTAATAAAACCAATTACTTGGAATAATTTCATTGAATAACTTTTGTAAATCTTATAAATCAAAATGGGTATCGAGCATTTTATTAAAATCCCATGGCATAAATGATGAAAAAACTGGGTATCTAAGATGTTTAACCAGATCTCGTATTAGCATGTTTGGAGGTCAGCCTTATAGCGAATTTTATAAAAAGCTTCAGAAAACATAAAATAACCCAGATTTACCTATCAAATTTTTAAAATTCCTACACAAACTGTCTAGTTTACTGGTGCTTAAACGCAGCTTGCTAAGTACTGACGAGTCAATGCACGTATGCATCTCAAGTGGAATTTTTTTATAGGCAAATAAACGGTAAAAGTGCCAAATAAACAAAACCCCTTTTAGTATTTAGTCGTAGATCTTGCCAAATTTGAAAGGCGTATAGCATAGGTGACCTACAGACATGATAAACCTAAATCCCTAATGAGGAAGAACTTTCATACATACAATACCACACCAACATAATAATAATAAATTTCTTTGCGAAAAGTACAGTACAACAGTAAGAAAAAACGTAAATAGAGAAAAAAATTTAAGGATAAAATAATAAAACCATAAGTAAAAGTAAATCATTTAACCAATCTGCACATTTTCGCCTGTCATCTAAAAGCAGTGCTTGTAACAGATGGCAGGAGTTATGTCAGTGAACAAAATTGCGAAAAATTAAATCAAAAGGACTGAGAAGGTATATATGACCAAATAAACGAAAGAAAAAACAAAATAATGAAGAGAGAAAACAAAAATAAAATAAAATGCAATAAATTCAAATAAAGATAAAATAGAAATTAAAGAGTACCATAATTGTCATATGTTGCCAAATATACCACAAAGAAAGTTCAAATTATAAATTTAAAATTTTTAAAGTAATAAATTTTTTGAAATCATAATGAGAATTAAATCTGTTAAATTTTATGATTATAAAGAAACCTAAAAACTGCATTTAATGAAAAATGGAAGTAAAAATTAATGAACATGAAACAAATAAACGAACTCTTAGACAACAAAAAATTTTTATTTTTAATTGGCAAATTTTCTACGTAAATCTTGTGATACACATTCTAACAAAAAACGCAAAAATGCCAAAAATCTTAGCTTTCTAATTGAATATCTTAACTGGCAACTGAAGTCCTGAACAATCGTGACTCGGTAAATTCAGGAACGAATAGAAACTTCTAATTAGCAGAAATTCCACTGTTCGAAATTTATTATAATGAGAAAAACCCATATCGCAAAGGGAAATTTAGACTTCACACTACAAACTTTTTCAACTCTTTTCGTCTTCATTTCTTTAAATTATATAATCATAACAGTATTTTTGATTAATGTTGCAGGAGACGGGCTAGAAAACATTTTGCAAAAAAACAAAACCGGTCTAATTAAACAAGTAATAACGTTCACTTCGCAAGGTAATTAAAAGAAACAAGTGGAACTTTCTCAACTTCAGACAATGACCTAATGTAAACAAAGGGTTGCAGTCATTGCGGGCAAAGTTACGCCACATCGACACTTGCGGCCAAAGTGTACTATTATAACCCTGAAATATACCGTTAACTTACATCTTGATTCTGTTGACTTTGCCATCTTCAGATTGCATTTAGCAGGAATAAGATCAAATTTAGGAGCAATTAATTTCATTACTACTATATCATTACTATACCTGCAGGAAAAACCCTAGAACGAACACCTTCATTTGTATGATCTGCTGGTATTATTATTATTATTAAATTCACTAATTCCGTGGTCCGCTTGACCAATTAATATATTACAATTAATTAAGGTTTTTAGTTGAGATAAAAAAGTCAATGGCACGAGCGGGATTCGAACCCACGATCTTCGGCTGGATACGCCGCTGCTCTACCATTTTAGGAACCGGAAGTTAATCTTTTATAGATTCAATTTGCAATTTGTCTTTGTTTTGCGAATTTTCGAAATCGTTCATGGGTCGGGGTTTCTCGCTGAACTTTTATTTTGGTCGCTCCCCCAGGGGCAGAAAGATTCGCCTTTCGGACTTGCAAGCACCTCCTTACTTCGGAGGAGTTGCATAATTTTTATTCCGAGTGTTTTGCGTAAGACCTTCTGGAGGCTGCTATTAAAAAGAAAGTGTTAGACTTAGTTAAGATGAAGAGCACGTCGGCTCGTTTGATGCCCTTTTGTCTGGAGAAATTAAAAATTATTGCATTATTCGCAAGTTAATGGTCAAGTAGCAACTTTATCAAAGCATATAGCATATAAAAGCAAAGCATATGCTTTGATAAAGTTGCTACTTGACTATATATATCATGTGTATGTATGTACAAATGAGTAGAGAATTGAGCTAAATGAATGTATAATCTGTATCTATGTATTTTTTATTATGTTTTAATACACATAATGAATACTTTTGTCACTTTATTCCCTTTATTTTTGTGGTAGGTCCCAAGTCGGCGAATATATTGTACTATCCATTACAGTTCGTGGTCCGATTGACCAATTAATTAATATTTATGAAAGGTATGGGTCGAGATAAAAAAATAGGGAGAGGATAAAAAAGGAGGGAAAATTCGAGAGGTGAGGTTGAGATGGGAAGTTAGTGTCCGAGCGGATCGAAGTCACGGTAGCTCAAGTGGTGGAACAGCGGCGCGTTGAGCCGAAAGTCGTGGGTTCGAATCCCGCTCGTAACACTGACTTTTTTACCTCGAGCAATACCTTTCATAAATATTGTACTATATGCTGCAAGTGCCTTTAATAAGTTTTGTAGGGATAAAAAAACGATACTTTATATAGATCATTTACTTTTTGAATACTTTTTGTGAAGTAATTTTTTTTTTTCAATTAAATACAACTTTGTTTGTTTTTCTCCTTGCATTTACATATTTGGTTGAAAATTGTAATATAGGAGGAATGTAATTTTTGAAAAATTTTGAACGGAATTAGTCCATTCAAAAGGATTATGAGCGATTGAAAGTGAACGCGTCGAATTTCGTGCACGATGCAAAATAAATCAACCCGGAGGTCACGTTTCGACCGAGAATATAAGAAGAATAACGCTTTTTAGCATCCTAAGTGTCATAATATTGTAATTAAAAAAATATTACTTCTTTTTAGTGGACCGACATTACAGTATAATGGAAATCCATAAGCGCGCGTTCATAGCCTGCGAATTGTCTTCAAAGTTCAAGTATAATTTTTGTCGGTGGCGACCCTGACCGACATCGCCGCCGAAGAAAGCACCAAAGGTGCGGCCAAAATGGGAATCTGACCCAAATTAAAATCAATAAAACGTGCGATTTTGAACTTTTGAACTTTGCGGTTATTCGGACCATCTGGTAAAAGAAAAACTGCGCTTCTGAATCAACATTCGTGCCGGTTGTGGAAGGAGTGATACAATTTTTATATATCCAACATGATTTGACGCAATTGACCATTTTTAGTTGGGAAATTTCCTTTTGAAAAAAAATCGATTTAGTTGTATTTTTTGATACATAGTGCCAATAGACCAATGTATAAACAAGAACATCTTGAACATCAATGACATACAATTATTTCAAATATATCACTCAAAAAATTTAATAGAGAAAAGCACAGAAAAATAGATGCAATATAAGACATTTATTCCAAATTCCTCTTTTTTCAATTTTATTTTTATTCAATTACACTTAGCAAGCAGATTTCTGAGTGTGAACAGGTTATCAATTAACAGGTTATCAAAGTTTTTCCTTCAATATTTTATTTTTAACTTTGTCCACTTCGTATAAAAAGTCTCTCAAAAATTCTTATATTTGTTTGTTGATCAATCGTAGATCATGACCTGTGATTTTCGTGTTGACCCTGATTTTCTTTTCTTTTACAGGCAAACAGCTATAGATAATATATTTATATAATTTCGAAAAATATTTTTTATTTTCTTACTTTACCGCTAGTCCTTTTTTACTTGAACTTATACTTTTCATAAGACAAGTTTTATTAAATTAGTTATCTCCCTTATGACAAATAATGAAATTTACACATTTTTATTACATTTTTTTAGGTTTCGTGGTTCGCTTGACAAAATAAGATCTTTTCAATTAATTAAGGTTTTAGTTTAGATAAAAAAGTCAGTGTCACAAGCGGGATTCGAACCCACGACCTTCGGCGAGATACGCCGCTGATCTACCACTTGAGCTATCGTGACCTCGATCCACTCGGACACTAACTTCCCATCTCAACCCCACCTTTTGAGTTTTACCTCCTTTTTGCCATTTTTCAAATGTCGTATAATCTATTTGATCCTCGGCGACAAATGAAATGGCCACGGAGAGCTTTACTGAAGTATACTTCATTTTTTTTCTTTTTTCATTTTCAAAATCTTTTCAATTAATTAACGTTTTAGTTGTGGATCGAAGTCAGGATAGCTCAAGTGGTAGAGCACCGGCGTATTTAGCCGAAGGTCTTGGGTTCGAATCCCGCTTATGACACCAATTTTTTTATCTCAACTAAAACCTTAATTAATTGATTTTTTAAAATTAAATCTATTTTTATTGTTTTCTCTAATGCCGTTTTATTACAGATTATTAGAATCTTTGATTGACTAAGTGTATATTTTTTGTTATATAATAAACAAAACAAAGTTTTTTTTTTATTGATGTAATTACTTATTAAGTAAATGTATTTAACTTTCCCTTATTTTTTGTTCCAGATGACGCTAGCCTGGGTGGCCTTTCTATTCTTGGTCGCCGCAACAGGTAATTATGGCTCTTTGTATGGTCTAAATATCCGTTCTTATTGTATACTGCGTTTTGACAACATTTTGATTTTGAAAATGCCCTTTGACCCATTTCGAACCAAAATCGCTCGATAGAAAAAACAAGTAAATTTGGGACATTTTCTAAGCTAGTGACTACATAGCTTTCTACAGGATTTACACAGAGTAAAATGTGATAACAAAAAACTATTTTTATCTTTGAGCAGTCTTAGGCGGTAGACATTCTTCCTTTTAATTTTTTTAAATTGAATTTTCTGTAAAAGCATTGTCACAGTTATTACCGGTGGTAAAGTTATTATTGGTTGCAATATGTCATAATTTTATAACTACTGTTTCAAAACAGGCACAAAGAGATTTTTAGAATTTTTGTCGAATTAGGCTAAGGTAAAAGTTTATTTTTGAATTGACCGCTACACCTAGTCGTCACAAGTCACGCCTTCCATTCTTGAAGAATTCTTTCGAACGTCCTTCAACCGGTAACGCCTTGTCGTCACGGTTTGTCTCGACGCCTCCGCCGTTAATACAGCCGTCAAAAGGAGGATCATCGATCAAGTCGCGGGTTATTGAACGAGACGTCGAAATACTCGTAGATCGTGATAGGCACCCTTTGGGATGTTAATCGTCCGGGCCATCTAGAGTCATCTTCGTCAACGTGTACGACTCGATTTTAAAAAAAAGTTTCGTCCTTGTTGCCCAACCTTCTGATTCCATAATCTGGTTTTCTGGACAATGGACCGTGCGAAATTGACGGTAAAACGTTAAAGATAAGGAAAACCGGATGGGGACATCGAGTGATGTTTTCTCTTATCAATATGTTAAATTGAGTATAAAAATGTTTGCCACTTTTATATAACTTCACGTTTTTAGGCTAACAAACAACACAAAATGGAATCTTGATCCACCTGAAAATTTTGGGAGACCGGTATTCGATGAAATTTCAATGAAAATGGACATCTAAATCTACACACATGTGTATGTGTTTTCAGATGATAAAGAATTCTTTTTAGACAACACCTCCCGAAGTACAAAAGTAATGGTAGAAATGATAAATGATGGAGTGAGTGTGGCGTTCAATCCTTTTTAAAAAGATAGTTCCTACTCACAGTAAGTTGTTTTGCAACAATCCGGATTTCGAGCTTTTTAGCTCATCATCAGGTTGAAGGACTTCTAGAACCACGTCTCTCGACATGAATTGCCAAAGTGAACCCGCTGATACCTACGCCAACGCGACGTTCCAATTAGCAGCTGATTTTTTTAATGGCGCTCAATTTGAACGGGCGAAACGCGGAATTTATTTGTGTTATAATTTCCGTGTTTCGCACGTTCAAATTGAGCGCCATTAAAAAAATCAGCTGCTAATTGGAAGGTCTTGGTCACTTTGGCAATTCTTGTCGAGAGACGTGGTTGTAGAAGTCCTTCAACCTGATGATGAGCTAAAAAGCTCGAAATCCGGATTGTTACAAAACATCTTACTGTGAGTAGGAACTATCTTTTTAAAAAGGAAAGTAATGGTAATCTGTCCCTTAGCAGGAGGTTTTAATCATTTTAGTAGCATCCCTTTTATTTTAAGGGTAAGTCCTTCATGTCATATCTTGACAAAAAAACCATGAACAGATAAGTTTTCTTCGAGTGTTTTTTTTTTCATTCGTTATTTTTCTTCTTTTTGTGTTTTACACTTTAACAGGATCTTTTCTGTACAATCTGTATGATTTGACCCCGTTTGGCGGTTTTTCCAGCCTTTAATATCACAATGAGTTCTGATTTGTCATGATTTCCAAATATTGGGGGGCACAGTTCAAATATCCAAATAGAAAGAAATGTTTGGATAAAATTGAATTTTATCATGCTTTGTCCATCTATTTTACCCTTCTTTCCCGATGTTGTTTCCACTTCAATGACATCTTTGGGTTGTCCATTTTATAATAAAAATAATAATAATAATATATTTTATGGAATTAATCCAATTTACAAAAATGATTACATGTAGAAATATGCAATATATAAAATATAACAATATAAAAGCAAAACTAACAACAAAGGAAAAAATTACTTTTTTTCGTATATATATGTTTCGTATAAATATATCTAAAAAATATCATATTTATCATTGTTATTGAAATTATTAAATGTCATTGTACATTAATGTAACATATTTTCAAATAATTATCCATTTATGTTTAGTGGTCTAATTGACCAAATTACTAATTTCAATTAATTATTCTTTTTATGTAAGGTCTTGAAATGAAAATGCCACCGTCACGAGCGGGATTCGAACCCACGACCTTCGGCTTGAAAAATGGCAAAAAGAGGGACAATTCGAAAAGGTTGTGATGAGTTTGTGTCCAAGTGGATCGAAGTCACAATAGCTCAAGTGGTTAGAACAGTGGCATATTGAGCTGAAGGTCGTGGGTTCGAATCCCGCTCATGACATTGACTTTTTCGTCTCGACCAAGACCTTATATAAAAGTATAATTAATCTTTTAAAATATTATATAATTAATATTAAAATAACATTACATAAACATTAAGTATGTAAAATAAGAGTATCTTGTGCATACTTAGTTGAATTATATTCAGTAAAATTCTTAATTAAAAATATTATAAACTTAAATATGGAAATATATACATACATACGCGTACAAAAGTGCGAGTTGAATAATTTTTGTAAAAAACTTTTTATTGATACAAAAATAATGAAAGATAATATAACTTACGATATGATATTATTAATATAATTTTAAGGAATTAACACTGGTTAACCACTTTTTTTGAGAATGTTTTCTGGTAAATCCGCATACTAACGTATTCTGAAATTTGCAAAGTTTGTGAGTTTATTGTTGACATTATAAGTTCAAATTATTTACGTACGGTTTTTCGAAAAGAAAATTTGTGTCACAGGTAGGATTCGAATCCACGATCTTCAAATACACGTCACAAACTTTTCGGTTTCCCATTTTTTTCTCCCACTTTTATTGTTTGTGATTCAATAAATTTGTTTTTAAATATCAAAGTTTAACAGCGTTAGTACAAGTACAACCTTGGGGGGTTACCTCTATTATAGGTTTTTTTAAATAAAAATCATAGATTTAGTTTTGGTTAGTTCAAGATCAACTGACTCTCGTTGATTGTATCTTGTCCGTTAAAAACTATAATTTTTAGATATTTAAATAAGCGTAAAAATGTTTAATACGCTTGTCGGACTCCGGTTTGTTTCATAAGCTTGTAGGAATTGTTTTAATTTCATTATGCAAGTTAAATTAAAGAACTGAAGAGCAATAAGGAAAGCGTTCATGCGTAGAAATGCTCCTTTCTTTCCTCTTTCGTATTTTGAACCTTTAATCATGGGTTTTAAACTGCCGGTTGGACTTTGAGATAGATCACGAAGGCACTTGTTTTGTTTTTTTAAATAATATATATGGAGTAGCTTTTGATACTTTTATCAATGTGTATTAGACCTGTATTAATTTTGTTTGCTTGTGTTTCAATCGTTTGTTTCTATATGTTTATCCTGCTCATCAAAAATTCTAATGAACCATATTATTTAGGATTATTTAGAGATCGTGAAATGCGGTCTGGTGTTATGTATGTTTAGAAAAATATTTTCTTTATAATGCCAACGTTTCGATCTTTATTGAGATCATCTTCAGAGCCTTGGATTTATAAACATTGTTTGAATCATACAAATACATATACGATAAGAATATTAATCTATCTGAAACGTATTATTTATTTTAAACAATCGTTATTCACTCGATAGTAACCGGCTTCCGTGTGGAAAAGTCGAAGGTGCATCAAGTCGTGTTCGTCGGGCGTGGCTGTTCCTTGACTTAGTTCTCGGACTTGAAAGTGGGGTGAAGTAAGGTCGGGGATTGAAACCTGAGGAAGTGCAAGGCTGCCGCTATCAGCCAACGGGATTTACGCCACGAACAGTTGGATACGACCGGTCCTGCCTGTCAACGATCATCGACAACCTTAAAAAATCTTTTATTAAGCACTGCCTAAATAATTTTATTAGAAGTATAACACTACAAAATATTTTTAAAGAACAGGAAATTCAAACAGCCTACACGACCTTCGAAAGGTACACATAAGATAGTAGATAAACAATTTCATGGTATCAAGGAAAATTCGAATATCCTACAACGCTAGCGGTTCTACATTCTAATTCAGGCCCAACCTTGAATTTTTAGAAAAAAATGAAAAATATGTAGTTTGACCCCTTAAAGGCGATACTCAACGGGGAGATAGTTGGACGTTACTTTCTGTATGACAGGTATTAATTTAAATCTCCTTTTTTTTTCTTTAAAAAAAATGGAATCCAGAATCATTAAAACGTGAAATTTCTCCTAAAATTGAGGTGATGAACCAGGAAGATAGAACGAGGTTGAGAAAGAAATATAGGGGCAGATTGAGAGAAAAAGATGTACAGAGAACTAGAGAGAAAAAGACAGATGGAGATTGGATAGAAAGAAAGAGGGAAATAGATGAATAGATGGATAGGAAAATAGATATAGATAGATAGATAGGCAGATAGATAAATAGATAGATAGGTAGATAGATAGAGACAGAGAGGGAGAGAGAGATGAATACATAGATAGATAGAGATAGAGAGATAGATAGATAGATAGAGAGAGAGAGAGAGAGAGATAGATAGAGAGAGAGAGAGAGAGAGAGAGAGAGAGGGAAATAGATAGATAGATAGATAGATAGATAGAGATAGATAAAAAGGTAGATAGACATATAGATAAATAGATAGATAGATAGGTAGATAAATACAAAGATAGACATCTAGATAAATAGATAGATAGATAGATAGGCATATAGATAAATAGATAGATAGATAGATAGGTCGGTAGAAAGATAGACATATAGATAAATAGATAGATAGATAGATAGATAGACATATAGATAAATAGATAGATAGATAGATAGGTAGATATTGTAGATAGATAGACATATAGATAAATAGATAGATAGATAGATAGGTAGGTAGGTAGATAGATAGACATATAGATAAATAGATAGATAGATAGATAGATAGGTAGATAGATAGATAGACATATAGATAAATAGATAGATAGAGATAGATAGATAGATAGATAGAGAGAGAGAGAGAGAAAGAGAGAGAGAGAGAGAGAGAGAGAGAGAGAGACAGATGGGGATTGAGAGAGAAAGAAAGAGGGAAATAAATAGATAGATAGATAGAGAGATATATAGATAGATATATAGACAGACAGATAGATAGATAGAGAGAAAGAGAAAGAGAGAGAGAGAAAAAAAAAGAAAGAGGGTAAGAGACACGGGTAAATGCAAAGACATGTAGCTCGGTCATTTCACAAGGTCAGCTTTTTCGTGTTGTTAGATGCCTTTTGCCTTTTAGACAGTTGTGAATTTTCTTAAAGGGAGGACAATTATATGAAGCTACAAGTTTAAAACAGCCATCCACTTCCATTCTTAAATTCTAACCCTAACTCTCCGTAACCCTACCATAACCTACCCTGCGTAACCATAACCATAGCCCTAACTCAACCTAACGTTATCTAACCATAATTTGCCGCCGAGAATCAAATAGATTACACGACATTTGGAAAATGGAAAAAAGGAGGGAAAATTAAGAAAGTTAGGGTTGAGATGGGATGTTGGTTCGAATCCCGCTCGTGACACTGACTTTTTTTTTATCTCAAATTAAAACTTTAATTAATCGAAATATATTAATTGGTCAAGCGGACCACGAAAACTAGTGAATCTAACCATAATGTTAAGATTAACTCTAATCCGTCCCCAACGCTAGCTAATATCCTAACCTAACCTAGCCCAACTCATGCGCACTCTCCTGAAAATGAGATCACGGGAAAATCGTCACGTAAAAGAATTTGTTGATCCAGCCTTGCAACATGTTTATCACTGTTTATTATAAACAAAAGATATATAAAACTCATGGCTTTTTAACCACTTGGACGGTTGTAAAAATAAATTTTCTTTATTTGTCATGATTTTTTCATGTCATATGGTAATATAACCTAGGATATTTATTTAGTACAATAGATAATTGGTTCTTTGTGTTAACTATGACTTTTTTTGGGAAAATATACATAATTACCTATACTGTAATTTTTTGTGTGTACTAATTTGATTTTTTTTGTATTTTTCTAGGGTCAGACGCGGTTTGTGAAGGAGATGAACCGACCGCGGCTCTACTCTGCCATGTAGAGTCTGTTCTGCACCCATCGATCGACCCATGCCACTGTACGCACATGGTAGTGCACGACAAAGGTAAATGAACTGTTTTTAATTATTCCTTTGGAAAATTCAAATCAAGAGAAATTTTCCGTGGGTCTGAAAAAATTTCAAATATCTCGCAAAATGTTATTCTCTGTCTATCAATAAGCTGAAATCATTTACTAATAATTACATGAATAACAAACAAATGAAAAACAAATACAATGAAAAACAACTTTCAGGTATCGGATTACAGAATAAAATCATTAAATAATTTGTAGGCTTCGTAGTTTAGAAAAACACCTTTTTCATTTTTTTTCCCGAAGTTTGGACCTTTATTTCGGTCATGTTCAAGGCATAAAGTGTGGTGCTTGTGGTGTCATATTGGTTTTGTGTGAAATTTTGGTGAAAGTCATTAAATTTGCTTGGATTAGAGCCCATGTATTAGATATAATTAGAAAGTAGATAATCTAGCAAAAGAAGCGACCTATTTAAGGACTTTCGTTTCCTGGTATTTCAAACGCATAGAGAACCAATAGTGCCAAACAAGTTATTGAAATTCAACTAAAGGAATTTTGTCAATCGATCCAACTAAACGTCTGAAGGCCGTTTCATCAAGTCCAGCTGTTTATAAAAGCGTGAACAATTATACGTCATGCTATTTGTCAACTTTTTGCTAAAATCCAACCCAGAATCAGGACACGTCTCTCACAGCATCTCGAACCCATAATAATGATTTGGTATATGGAGGTATGGAGCAAAGAGATAAGGATTTAAGGAATTTGGCAGACACTTTTCTCTTTTATTGAAATGCCAATCAATATAAGGTTGTGGGAAATTTTTTAAACGAATAAAACATGAAGTAAAAAAGGGCAAGATGAGATATTGCTAAGAGTAATATGGGTCCACATAGTGCTGGGGGTTGACCGTTCTGGTTGGGTTCTCGGTTCAGGAACCGCCAGGTCCTCTAAGTGGTACCACTGTGCACGGTACATCAAACAACCAATAGAAGAAAATGTGGTAGGTCTTACATGCTTTTGGTGTTTTACATGATTCGAACCAAAGCTAATATGGCCAGTTGTCAAAACATTCCACATATGACCAATCTGTTGTGGATGACAAAGGAGTGAGAATTGTAACTTCTCACCAAGCTTTCGACCTTCTTCAGGTACGACCTAGAATTACAACAAATAACAATTAGGCATACATCACACCAATCAATTAACAGAAGTCAACTTACATAAATAAATTTGATTACAAAACATTTTCAACCTCTAACAAAACTCAATACTTTTCGTGGTCCACTTGACCAATTAATATTTTTCAATTAATTAAGGTTTTTAGTTGAGATAAAAAAGTACATGTCACGAGCGGGATGAAAAATGGCAAAAAGGAGGGAAAAATCAAAAGGTGGGGTTGAGATGGGAAATTAGTGCCCGAGAGGATCGAAGTCACGATAGCTCAAGTGGTAGAGCAGCGGCGTATCTAGCCGAAGGTCGTGGGTTCGATCCCGATCGTGACACTGACTTTTTTATCTCAACTTAAAACCTTAATTTGAGTAATTTATTAGTGTGATGGAAAAGGTTGTTTAGCCACGCCTTGAGGAATATCGCGTACTCTCAGGTGCGTGTGTGACGCTTGGAGAATAAAAAAAGGTTATTAGGGAAAAGGAGTGGTTTCAACACTGACTCGAGGAATATCGAGTAGTTTGGGGGAGTGAATGTGACCAAACTTCTATGTTTCTATCGATTGTTGTGTTTCTGTTAATTTATTGTAATGAATGGAATTTATTAGCGTGAAAGGAAGGGGTTTTTTATCCTGTGGTTTCCACACCGACCCGAGAATTATCGAGCACTCTAGGGGAGTGGATGTGACCAGTTTTCTATATTTGTATATGGTGGTGTTGTGTATATACATATACAATAATACATTGTAAATGCAATATTTTGTGTCTATTCTGTTGACAACTTGAGGTACAAACTAGAGGGTAGCATTTTGGGATATCGACTTAGTTTTCATTAAAAAGCAGAGTGTTGGTAACAGAGACGCTCAGATGGCTGCTGATCCAAAAATACACGTAAAAGACCAGAAAAAGAAATACAAACACGCAGAGGGCTTCCGATGACCTCAGCTATTTATACGCCCCTAAACTTTCCTCGTTATATATAACAACAGAAAAATGAATCATTACTGGGACAATAAATTGACACATTTTGTAGTTAGCTACTTTCCAATCAAGTAGGAAATCTCGATGCCCGCATGTGACAATTTTTTAAAGTTATTTTAACCCTTATGCTATACGCTATGAACAACCGTTCAACATGCCAGTTTTCATAACGGAAACTTATGAATCATTTGAAGCGAAAACTACCTTTTTGCTAGGCATGCAACATGCAGACAGTCGATTACAGAAAATGTCTAAGAGTAATACATGCTTTTATTAAAATATTCATTAATAGAATAGCATGTAATTTTTAGCAAGTTCTTTAAAAAGGATACTTTTTTTCGTGGTCGATACCGTTCAAGTAAAAACTGAACTAATCAATTTGATCCGATTTATTTTTAACCCTGTTTTATTATTTCTGGTTGCAACCGGTTTTAACAGGGCCGTTGCGCATTTAAACCAGGTTGTCGTGGAGTTTAAGGAAGAAGTTGAATGAATTAAATCCAAGGCAGCATTCCTTCATAGCACGTAAAAATAATCTTAAAAATAATAAAACGTCTATATGTTTACAAAATATTGTCATGAACCTATTTGATCGGTGTTGACGTTTTCTCTCAACCTCCTTTTAATATTTTTAACGAGAATTAAAAACTTCGAAGTATAGAAATTAAATTTTATTGAGATTTTTATAATAGCTTTACGTTTATAAACTAAAATTAGAAAGTGTTCCAGGGTTTTATTTTCTCAATAAGCTACAAACTCTTAAATGGACAGTTTCGTAACACCGGTTCAGACCGCGTCCCGAAGACCCTATGACCTCAAAAAACCGGACATCTGTAAATCTGATATCCGAGCGGAGTAAGTCCATTTTGAAATTTACTAATACAAGATTACGTAAATGTCTGAGTGAATTTATAGGATTTTCTTTTTTTTAAATTATTATTATATTTATTATTTATTCTACATGCTTCATACAAAATATCACATGTAATACAATAACCATAAATATAAAATATTTAAAATGTATATATATATATTGGGATATCAGATTCATATTATGGCGAAAAGACAATTACTGAAACTGTAAAACTGAATTGCGAGACCTCCTAGGAGGCCTCTGGCCTCTCCCTGATAGATCATTGGTGCATAAGCGACTCCGAGGTTGAGCTCTGGTCGGGCGCCATCGACTTCTTTGGTCATTTCGGCGCCCTTACGTTCCCTAAAACTAGTCATTCTCACACTCACTCATACAATAAAAACATACATACTACTATATACAAACCCAATCACACATGCATATCCTCCGTCTGAAATCCGGGTCGGAGGGGGGTACTCGATATTCCGCCCCGATTTACCGGAGCAGCGGTGGAGCCTTGAAATAATATGCTGCACCGCCGTCCAACATACTTCTATTCTACCAGAAACTAAAGCTAAACTTAAACCTATAAAATAAATACCCCTCTATATACAACCCATAATCCCAATTTTTTTTTTTTTATTTGGCCTTATGATCTTGCATATTAGCCATAGTACGAATTCTTGTGTGTTCAAATTGGGGGTTATCGGGAAAAAAGGGCCAGAGGCGACGGTGGGAATCGAACCCACGACCGCGGCGTGAGAGTCTCACATGCTAACCACTCGGCTACCGCGGTCCCCCCCCCCAATATCTGTTAGAAACCTAAAAAGTTTGTCCTTGAATTCGCTGCCATGCTCGAGCATTGTTCTATAACCCGGCGGTATTCCATTTCGGACCCTATACAGGGCCAAGCTGCGACACCCCTCCAACACATGCGACACTGTGAGTCTGTCTACTTGACATGCTGGGCACCTAGGTCGACTCTCGCCAACCATGAGTCGCACGTGTGTGGCCTATCCGCAGGCGGGTCAGGACAACGCTTTCCCTTCGAGATATCCCCTCCGGGCTCCACCGGTCGACCGTCGGCTTAACGGACACCAACGCGTCAGTCGAGTCGGCCCAACGACGCTTCCACTTGTCTAACATCATATTTTTCACTATTCTCTTAACGTCGTCAGGCCGAATCTGGGTGGTCTCAACATCATCACTGTGAGGAACGAGAGTACCCGCTTTCGCGACCAGGTCCGCTCCTCGTTCCCCTCCAGTCCGACGTCCGAACTGAAACTGTTAAATATTAATAAATAACGTTAATAAGTAGAAACTAATTAACAATTAAAAACTAAATAAACAAATAACATAACATTTAACTAAATTACATTAAAATCTATTGCTTTAATGATTTAATTGGTCAAGCGGACCACGAAAAATACTGAATCTAATAAATTACATTCATTCTAATTAAAATAAACACAACACGCGCTACAAACACAGAAGTTTGGTCACATTCACTCCCTAGAGTGCTCGATATTTCTCGGGTCGGTGGTGAAACCACACGATAAACAACCCCTTCCTTTCACGCTAATAAATTAAATTCATTACAATAAATTAACAGAAACACAACAATCTATAGAAACATAGAAGTCTGGTCACATTAACTCCCCCAAAATACTCGATATTCCTCGGGTCGGTGTTGAAAGCACTCCTTTTTCCTTAATAAACTTTTTTCCTCTCCAGACATCACACACGCACCTGAGAGTACGCGATATTCCTCAAGGCGTGGCTAAACAACCTTTTCCATCACACTAATAAATTACTCAATTAATTAAGGTTTTAAGTTGAGATAAAAAAGTCAGTGTCACGAGCGGGAATCGAACCCACGAACTTAGGCTTGATACGCCGCTACTCTACCACTTATCGCTATCGAGACTTCGATCCTCTCGGGCGCTAACTACCCAACTCAACCCCACCTTTTGAATTTTCCCTCCTTTTTGCCATTTTTCAAATGTCGTGCAATCTATTTGATTCTCGGCGACAAGTGAAATGGCCACGGAGAGCTTAGTGAAGTATACTTCATTTTAATTCATTAAATTCACTATTTTTCGTGGTCCGCTTGAGCAATTGGTAGATATTAATGGTATTAATTAATATCATTCAATTAATTAAGGTTTTAAGTTGAGATAAAAAAGTACAAGTCACGAGCGGGATGAAAAATGGCAAAAAGGAGGGAAAATTCAAAAAGGTGCGATTGAGATGGGAAGTTAGTGCCCGAGGGGATCGAAGTCACGATACCTCAAGTGGTAGAGTAGCGGCGCATCAAACCGAAGGTCGTGGGTTCGAATTCCGCTCGTGACATCAACTTTTTTATCTCAACTTAAAACCTTAATTAATTGTAAACTAATAAATTACGTGCATTCTAATTAAAATAAACACAACACCCGCTAGAAACACAGACTTACTCCCCCCAAGTACTCGATATTCGAGGCGGATTCGAACCCACTCCATTCGCGCTAATAAATGATGTATTTTCCAACCGTCACACTCATCCTTTTCTGAAATTAAATTTCGATTTTTTTGAGCTAGTCATTGTTTTATATTGGACCGACCATGATCAGCATGTAGGTCTTATTTTCGACTCCATGTAGGTCGAATGTCGCAACGATTATTTACAATTCGACACGCCGTTTGGAACAATCGAACGAAATATGGCATAACGTAACTTTTCGATCACAGGTGGCAGTCATGTTTATGAGACCCATGAATATCATATACTCTTAATGTCTCCTCGAGCCATTTATTTTCTCTTGAGTCTATTTCAAAACTTTTGTTCTTGTTTTTCACTGCAGAAATTGCATTGGTGTGTAAAATGTATACTCATCATTAAAATGTCCAAATACAAAAAAACACATCCCTGCTAGCTTTATATCAGAAGGAAAGGATCGTTCTTGAGCTGCCCACACCAGGCTAAATCTGCATGTTTACAATCGTTAATCAAATTCGGTAGCAATTGTTCTTATGCGTGAAAGGCGTATCTTGTAATCAGCAGTCTCAAGGTTTATTGTCTTTCCAAGGATATTTTTAAGCTTCAACTGCCTAATTAAAATTACCGATAAATTGCATTAGGTCCCGTTGGAACAAAAAACTGTTCAAACAGGTTTATAACTGGTTGTATTTGTTAAATTTAATAAATGTTTACTAACCATTACATAAAATAAAAAAATTTCAGGAGGCAAATTATTACAAGATCGAATTTATGATCGTACCCATAATTGATATTGTAACATAACGATTCGAACTGTTTTTGGCATTGTATCCTCATCTCCTTTTTATGCAAATTCGATTAACACCGGGCCTTTTGCCCGTTGTCAGATTTATGCGGATGGTTTTAAGGTCAGCCTTGATACAGGCCGGGAATGATGTAACCCAGAAGACTTTCGGTTTTTGAAGAATCCCCGTACGGTGTTTCAGGAGACTCGATGACTCGCGGACCCATTAGCCGAATTCTCCCTTGATAAAATCGGGCCAGTTGACATTTCGCCGTTTTGCATATAATAGCATTAAAGTTTAGTTCATTTTTTTTAAATAGTGGATTTGGGTATTTTTATGCATAAATTTGAATTCTTCTGAGTTCGCCCCGTTTTATTTCTATTTTTCTATCTCTAATGTTTAAATGTTAAAGCTCTCATAATTATACTAGTAAGTCTAATAAATATTATAAGAACCCATAACACAAAAACCCAAGGCGAATATCGTGAAATAAATTGTCTATGTATAACAAGTTTTACCGCTTTTCAAGTCCGTTATCTGTCCTAGGTAAGATTAAGTTTTGCATAACCCTTAGTTTATATTTAAGGTTTTTGAAAGAAAAATAATAGTATAAATAAAAATAATAAGAAGGGAAAGCGCTATCGCCACAGAGTCGTAGACCCTCTTGCACCTCAGCTAAAATTTTCTATTGTTCATTTTACTGTTGTTAGAATTCACTAAGCTTTAAGCTGTTTAAGCTGCTTGGAAAAATCTGCGCAATATTTCTTCTGCTTATTAAGCATTATTATATTAAGCATACCTAACCTTATTAAGCAACAGAGCAGCGTCATAATACTTCGTAATTCAATTAATTAAGGTTTTTAGTTGAGATAAAAAAGTCAGTGTCACAAGCGGGATTCGAACCCACGACCTTCGGCTAAATACGCCGCTGCTCTACCACTTGAGCTATCGTGACTTCGATCCACTCCGACACTAACTTCCCATCTCAACCCCACCTTTCTTAATTTTCCTTCCTTTTTGCCATTTTTTGTCGACTTTTTTATCTCAACCAAAACCTTAATTAATTGAAAAGAATTTATTTGGTCAAGCGGACCACGAAACCTAATCCAATACATCAGGTTTCCTGCCTTGTGGTTCTTATGTGTAGGAAACTGGTTGTAGGTTTTTTTCTTAATAAATATCAGAAACCCACTCCTGAATAGAATCTCATAGTAACACAGAATGTGTATCCTGTTGTTTTCTTCTTCTTGGCAAAATCTGCCTGCAGTTCATCTGGTACATATGCCTTCTTAGCCAACAGCCGTCATGAGACATCATAATCTCGGTTTTTCATGAATATTTTAATTAGGTTCCTGCCTTGTGGTTCTTATGTGTGGGCAACTGGTTGTGGATTTTCCTCACCAAGCAGCCGAAACCTACGCATGGTAAACAGACACTCTAGTAACATAAAAAGTGTTCCGTGGTGACTTCCTTTTCTTGTAAAATTTGAACATTGTTTCTCCTCCCTGTCGTCTTATCGGATAAATAAGCAAATTCTTTCATTTTTGCTGTCTCTCTAGTATCTTTTGGCATCAACCTAGGATAGTTGATCCATCAGGATTCCGTCTCATTATAGAAACATATTTTAATGGTTCCCTTATGTTTAGTGGTAAGGAGTAGTTAGGGGTGTACTTTTTCTTTTTTAGTTCTTTTTTTTCTGGTTAGAGTTGCACAGAAGTATTCATACCAGTAATGTTGGTATAGATACGTAGATGTAGATGTCTTGGTCAGGGTGTAATATACTGCGCCATTCAAGAGCTATGGTATCCTCCGTTCTGTGCAGCACACCAGTGAGTCCTATTTCATCAAAGAACATGATTAGTAGGCCAGGTTTGAGAGGTTGAATCTCTTCTACAGTCACATTGTACATCCCAAAACACCTCCTGCGGGCAAGCGTGGCACAAGTTTGTTAATAGGTGTGTCGGTGTCTCCTCTGCCTCTTTGCAGAGTCTGCATATGCCATTACACCAATTTTGTTTGAATTTACAGTTAGTTTGCAGTGTCCTGTGAAGAACCTGTTAGGATTCCCAGTTTTTTCCTGTTTACTTTGAAACGTGTGGTGATTAGTGACCGTTAATCGATATTTATTTAGAAAACGTGAGATGCGGTCTGGTGTGATGTAGGTTTCAGAAAAAATTTTCTTTATCGTGCCAACGTTTCGATCATTATTGAGATCATCTTCAGGGCCTGAGACGTACAAACATTGTTTACATATAATAATTACATTTTGGATGTGGAAAAGTGAATTTATACAATGCAAAATATATTTTTTTTATATTCAATCAAAGTACTTGTACTCACTCAAAGTGTTTTTCTTCTGTGTAATTGTGCCATTCTTGCGTGTCGTGTCGAGAGTGCCAGTGAGATTTTGCTATTTTGTGTTTATATACGTTGGATTTTGATGGGGTGGGGAAGAACGTCGGTATAGAAAAGACGTTTTTGTATAAGGCGGCGGCTTCTTTGAGGTGAAAAGAGCCGACGAAGGGAAAAAATGTTTCGGCCAGATTATCCTTTCAGGATTATACAGAAAGGGATAAATAGGAAAAGGAAAGCTAAATTGTTAGGTAATTAGACTATGTGAAAAATATTTGATGTGTGAAATGTAATGTGATGATATAGTTATGTTATCTGTATTGAATTTGATTAATGATATTGGCGTAGCTGCGACTGAGTTTACATGTATCTGTTCTGTAATTGATGCTGTGTTTATCTCTGTTGATATAAACCATTTCTAAGAAATTACGTTTATGTTTGTTTTGTTCTGTGTGTAATACTTTTGGATTTTTGAAGTCGAAATTGTGTTGGTGTTCAAGATGGTGGGTAGCGAGTGCTGTAGGATTTTGCTTAGGTTTTTTGCAATCATAGATATGTTGCTTTACTCTCTTGTCCAGATATTGGGATGTAAGACCGATGTAAGTTGCCGGACAAAATGTAAATCCCAGGCCCTGAAGATGATCTCAATAAACATCGAAACCTTGGCACGATAAAGAAAATGTTTTTCTGAAACCTACATCACACCAGACCGCATCTCACGATTTCTAAATAAATTTCTTTGAAACGTTCTATCACTACTTTCCTTCCGAAATTTGTTAGGGCGTTCTCGGATTGTTTATGTCCAATGAGTGAATTTCATTGTTCCCTCCTTCAGTCTGAGGTACTCATTTATAATGTGGGCTCCTATGCCAGAAAAGGGTTCTGGTCCTATCAACGGTATAGCCGCCCCTTTTCTTGCAAGGGTATCTGCTTTCTCGTTGCCTTCTACTCCCATATGTCCTGAGACCCAGCAGAGGCTGACTTTGTTCTGCGTATCTAATTGGTTTTGCAGTTCAACACTGTTGAGCTAATGATATTTGAACTTAGTGCTTTGATGATTGCTTGGCTATCTGACATGACAATTATGTTCTTGTTTTTGTACCCTAATCTTGGTTTATCAGCCCAGTGGGTTCTGATTTACCCCAGGCGAGATTCAGGACATTATTGGTGCTCATTACCCTCCAGTCTGAGTGGCCGGCAACCTCGGCTAGGGTCAGGAGATTACTTTTACCGACTCCCATCAATACCGTATGCAATTCCAGACACATCAGGTCTAAGCATAACCTCACAGGGTACAGCCTTACTGGGAGAGTATATTATATATTCTTACAGTGGATTCCAAACCACTTTGTTAGTCTGGCACAGTGTTAAATTCAAAACCACAGCGTATTTGTATGGGTTTATTGTCAGTTTAATTTTTGGATTTTAAGGACTACGGCTTAGGTGCCTTTACAGGGTTTTTGAACTGTCAGTATAACAAAAATCTTGGTTTTGTGAATATTGGCTCAGTCTTCTCTTTCTGGTATAATAACTTTGTACTTATTGTTAAAATCACTAATTTCGTGGTCCGCTTGACCAATTAATATATTACAATTAATTAAGGTTTATAGTTGATAAAAAAGTCAATGGCACGAGCGGGATTCGAACCCACGATCTTCGGCTTGATACGCCGCTGCTCTACCACTTGAGCTATGGTGACCTCGATCCACTCGGACACCAACTTCCCATCTCAACCGCACCTTTTGAATTTTCCCTCCTTTTTGCCATTTTTCAAGATCGTGGGTTCGAATCCCGTTCGTGCCATTGACTTTTTTATCTCAACTATAAACCTTATTGTTAAAGTTGAATTTGGGAGTTGTAACATCAGTCGGCTTAATCAAAATATCTAGTCCTAGGAATACAGGGTCAGGACATTATTCCATGCACCAACACGTTTTAACATTACCTTATATGAAGTTGTAGTAGTTCTACCTGACAATTTGGCTATCTTCATTTTTTAGATTTCATGGAAAATACATAAAATAATTGATTAGTTCTTACAATTGTTATCGAGGTGGCATGACGTGGAACACATTTTTTGCTTAGTCACCAACCAGAACTTAATTCCTTAATAAAAGCAATTTTCGACTTGATGACTTGATAATTATATTTAGCTACTCCAATCGATAGCTCTATTAGATGATATTGCTCGCTTTCTTCTCATTAAGAAGACCAAAGGATTAGGAAATTGTATTCAAGACTAAATTTAAATACGAATTTCTTTTATGCTTATGTTGCTGTTGCGATGTTTCATATCCTTGATTTTTAATATACAATACATAAAACACAGAATTCCTTCAGGGAATTTTTAATACAGAAAAATTGAAACCGATTATGACGCATTGTGGGGCATCGTTGTTACTGGAGAAAGGAAATAGGACTGTGCCTTGCGTACAATTAAGACTTGGAAGAATCGACAGTTGTTTTAAGCCTAATTACTCAACTTTAAACTCTTCCAATGATCAATTTTGACACAGACATTCCTCGTTCGGTTCCTAGATGTGTTTTTATCCTAGATTATAATCGTCTCCCAATGGCGCAAACTCTTTTAAGCCGGTTATTTATGAGGCAATGGCCAGTTGGTAAATTCCGACCTATGTAATTGTGACATTATTATTGTTTTGAGGATACAATTGATCATCGACGTGGTGAGATAAACGACCGAGTTGGGCAATCCGTTTATAGACAATACCAGAGACGCGCCTCATCCTGAGCTGGATGTGCACCTTGAGCCATCGGAAAACGGATGTACCAAATCTAAGTTTCCTTGGAGTTTATAGTTATTTTAAAAAGTTAAAATTGTTTAAAGGAATTATGGAATAAATATTTTTTATATTGTTTGTATTATTTTTAACATTTAATGTAATTTGTTGTGTCCTTAGCGACCGGATCGACTTTTCAGAAAAACATAGTAGCCCAATACCACGCTCCAAATTTCAGTCAGAATGACAGTACAATTTACGTAATTCTCATTTTGAAAATGGTTTCTTGAGTAAACATAAACATTGCGAGAAAAAGATGCAACGGTTTTTGTGTTTTTCAAAATCCACAATATCCTGAACTGACACTTAAAATCTGGATATTTCCACCTTAAAAAAAATAAATAGATTTTTTTTAAAAATCTGTTGAAAAGTAGAGAAATGCGCAAAAATAAGCCTTAGAATGATTTTAGACAATTTTCCATCACTCCATATTTTGTTTCCAGACGGTTTGCCCATACATTACGTCCAAATAGTAGTATTTTCTTCAGTAAGGACGTCATTAGTTTTGTTTCATTCTATTGGAGAAGTGAAGATTTTACTGTGCCTTACAAGTACGCCTGAATAGATTAAAACAGCATCACAGATTGTTTTCCGCAGTTTTTATGTTTTTATTCTTTTATTCTGTTACATACGCCTTTTACAAACAGAAGACATCAAAAATATGGTCGTGCTTTATGAATTCATATTAATCATGTGCATGGTTAGTGGTTCTTATGTAACTGAAACTGCTTCTTTGGTTTTCCTAATCAAACAGCAGAATTCTACGCCTGGATGGATCTGCACAGTAGTGTGCTCCGTGGTCTCTTCTTTTTCTTGGCAAAATCTGCCCAATGTTTTTTTCTGTTTGTCAACTTATTCTGTATATATGCCTATTTAAGTGACAATGTCCAGTCATAAGACATATAAAAATTCTGGTTTTTCTCTATGAACCTCGTGTACTCTGGTTCCTGGCTAGAAGCTGTTGTGTATAGGAGACTGCCTGCGAATTTTACTCTGCTCTTTTACTCTCTCATGGTTTTTTTTCTCTATGAATCTCATGGTTCATAGTGATTCAAGATTCTGGCTAGTGGCTGTTATGTGTAAAAGACTGCCTGCGAATTTTACTCTGCCGCAAAAAAACAGCAGAAACATACGGCTGGATAGAACATCACAGTAGCACGCAATGTGATGCGCAGCCGCTTCCTCTTCTGGGCAAAATCTGCACAATCTTTCTTCTATACCTAAACCTATTCTGCATGTAAGCCTTTTTAGGTGACAATGTACAGTCAGAAGTCTCATCAAAATTCTGTTTTTTCTCTATGAACCTCTTGTAATCTGGTTCCTGGCTAGTGGCTGTTATGTGTAGGAGACGGCCCTCGAAGTTACTCATCAAGCAGCATAAACATACGGTTGGATAGACCATCACAGTAGCACGGAATATGATGCGCGGTCGCTTCTTCTTCTGAGCAAAATCTGCCCAGTGTTTTTTCTGTTTGTAAACTTATTCTGTATGCATGCCTTTTTAGGTGACAATGTACAGTCAGAAGTCTCATCAAAATTTTGGTTTTTCTCTATGAACCTCTTGCAATCTGGTTCCTGGCTAGTGGCTGTTATGTGTAGGAGACGGCCTGCGAATGTTACTCATCAAGCAGTATAAACATACGGTTGGATAGACCATCACAGTAGCACAGAATGTGATGCGCGGTCGCTTCCTCTTCTGGGCAAAATCTGCACCATCTTTCTTCTATCTGTAAACCTATATGCCTTTTCAGGTGACAATGTCCAGTCACAAAACTCACCAAAATTCTGTTTTTTCTCTGTGAACCTCGTGTAATCTGGTTCCTGGCTAGAAGTTGTTATGTGTAGGAAACTGCCTGCGAATTTTACTCTGCCGCAAAAAAACAGCAGAAACATACGGCTGGATAGACCATCACAGCAGCAAGGAGGGTGATGCGCGGTCGCGCGGTCGCTTCCTCTTCTGGGAAAAATCTGCACAATCTTTCTTCTATCTGTAAACCTATTCTGCATATATGCCTTTTTAGGTGACAATGTACAGTCAGAAGTCTCATCAAAAATTTGTTGTTTCTCTATGAATCTCATGGTTCTCCTGGTTACATGTGTAGGAGACTGCCTGCAAATTTTACTCATCTACCAGCAGAAACATACGGCTGAATAGACCATCATAGTAGCACGGAATGTGATTCGCGGTCGATTTCTCTTCTGGGCAAAATCTTCACCATCTTTCTTATATCTGTAAACCTATATGCTTTTTCAGGTGACAATGTTCAGTCACAAGACTCATCAAAATTCTGTTTTTTCTCTATGAACCTCATGTAATCTGGTTTCTGGCTAGAAGCTGTTATGTGTAGGAAGCTGCCTGCGAATTTTAATCATCAAGCAGCAGAAACATACGGCTGAATAGACCGTCACAGTAGCACGGAATGTAATGCTCGGTCGCTTCCTTTTCTGTGCAAAATCTGCACAATATTTCTTATGTCGGTTATCTTTTCCGGTAAATATGCTTTCTTAAGCGAGAGTGTTTAATCAGGAGGCTTAACAGAATCCGAGTTTGCTCGTATTTCATTTACCGTATAGTAATTTTTATTTTACATTTAACTTATAGGGTACAAATAAAATAATAATAATTAAAAAAAGAATTGCAATTAATTTTACACGTGGCCGTTCTGGAAGCTCTTTGTGTGCTTCAGCCTTCCTTTTCTGTCGGTTTTGGTTCATAAGGCACCTTTATGTGATAAATTGCTAAGCCACGGTATGGTTAAGGGCCGGAAGTGTTCATTCTGGCTCCACTCTTGGTCAGTATGTCTGTTTGCTATTTGTTGTTTGTTTCGTGGCTTTCCAAAATCCAGGCTAGGGTAAGGACTCTATTGCCTCCAATATAAGATTCCATGCAACTCCACTCACACTTTGACCTCAGCTAACATGAGATTAAAGTTTTGTGTGCTAGCTGATTTCCAGAGAGTATGGCCATCTTCTTAAAGTTGATTTCAAGCATTTTTATTTCTCTAGCGTACTGTTCAATAATAATTTGCGACTGTTCAGTCTTCGGATTACAACGATCCTGGCTTTAATGCCCTTTCTGGATTTTGAACCGTCAGTGTACCAGAAAGAATTGGATTAAAAGTTGGTTCACATAACATCAGACGGTATATCTAATATGAGCCTTTAACTCCACCCTCAGCTCTAGCGAACAGCTGACCAAGTATGAGAACTACTTTCAAGTTCCAACTAAAACTTGTCCACGTGGCTCCAGTGGCACTTAGACACGTTAACTTTTCGAGGCTCTAGGCCCCGAACAAGTTTTTTGATAAAGTAATGAATTGGGGAAATAAATGCTAGACTTTACTAAAAGTAGAAGCAACCAAAATCTCTAACCGTTTAGGTGCAAAACCTAGGAGTTGCAACAACAGTAGACATACTGTATGACATCAGACTGTAATTTCTCTCTTAGCTTTAGCCGTCCATTGACATAGTCCATCTTTTTAGGAGCTTATGAGCAGTTGCTTGATTATTTATAGCAGGTTGTGAAATATATCCAAATGTGAAGTTAGCGATGTCCTTATGGCTTAAGTAGCACTAGCAATTTGATTTAAACAAAATGCAAATAGATCAGGGGAAAAACTTGTAAGTTATGTTAAGTTTTATTCGATTTTCCCTATTTGAACAAGAAACAATATATGATAAATTTGATTGGAATGATTTTAATATAATTTACAAAAATGACGTAATTATTTTGTCTTATAATTTTTAAATGAATATTTTATGAAGTGCAGCGACGACGAATGATCTTTATTTCCTAATCACCACACAAAGACCAATTTTATCACACCTGCATTTCTTTTTATACCTTGACTACCTTACGGTGAAAATATTGAATTGAATTTCTCTTTCCAGGGCTGTTAAAGGACGTTCAACTGCTGAAGGAGAAAAACCCTCGGTTGAAAGTCCTCGCGGTGGAGGACTCGTCGAAAGCCGAACTTTCCAAAGGGCTCGACGGTATCTACATCAACTTGGAGAAGCCCCCTTTGAAGGAAAAGCTTGTCGAAGATTTCAAGGTAAAGTTGGAACTGTTATTGAACATTTTTTTTACTTGGCCCGACCTTGTTTCCAAATTACTTAATTATATGTTCCTGGATTGAATTGGAGTCATCCAATGGCGAATAAAGTTTCGATGCTATTTTCTCTCGACCTTTGACAATCTGACTTTTTTTTTTAATAAATGGTGCATAAATTATGATTATCAGATGCGTTTAGAGTTAGTCAAAGCACGACGACACACTTATTTTTTCTGTCAGTAATCCTTCGATATCATAATGTCAAATGGTTTTGTTTATTGCATAAATTATAAGCAATATAAATTGAAAATGTTTCCTGAGGTACTTGGAAAAACATGCTGCTTATCTGATGTTTAAATATTAATATTTTCTTAGGAAAATTCTCGTACAAAATTATGTGGTTATGAAATACTTTATGATTATCGATTTGATAAATGTTATACTAGTTTTACTAGTAGTTACTAGTTTTCGTGGTGCGCTTGACCAATTAATATTTTTCAATTAAATAAGGTTTTTAGTTCAGATAAAAAAGTCAGTGTCACGAGCGGGATTCGAACCCACAACCTTCGGCTAGATACGCCGCTGCTCTACCACTTGTGCTATTGTAACCTCGATCCACTCGGGCACTAACTTCCCATCTCAACCCCACCTTTTGAATTTTCCCTCCTTTTTGCCATATTTCAAATTAATTGAAAGATATTAATTGATCAAGCGGATCACGAAAACTAGTGAAGGTAATACTGTGTTTACGTTAAAACATTCCACTTTCACTCTTGACAAATTGTAGAAGTACATACTGTCATTATGACAATTAAATATTTTTTGTCGACGTCTTTTTTTTCCTAACCTTGTGTACAAAAATGTACAAATGTTCCCTAATGATCGATAAATGCGATGGATAACAATCTATCTGATATCCATTTCCCTTCGCAATAATTTGATTTAATACAAAGATGCTGTCTACAGTTGAAAACCCAGCTTTGAACCTCGTCTGGTCCACTGGTTGATGTTTTTCTAGTTGTTCTTTGTTTTTGTTAAATATTAATTTGCTTATTACTTTACTTGCCATCTCACATCGCACTTTCTACCGCTTGAGTCACGATATCTCAAGTGGTTGAGTAGCGGTGTATCTAGCCGAAGGTCGTGGGTTCGAATCCCGCTAGTGACACTGACTTTTTTATCTCACTAAAAACCTTAATTAATTGAAACTTATAATTTATGTTGTATTCAATTGTAGAAAATCTTCCAATTTCCTAACCTCAGCCATATTTCCACAGTGGTTTTTCTGATGTCGAAACACATCATAGCTTTCAAAAAACAATTTTTAAGGCCAACCTCAGAATTAATTTTACCGTAGTATCGGCGAAGTACTGCTGAATCATAGGCAAAGAATAGGTGAATTTGATCTCGTTGCCTGGTACGATGAACTCCTGAGTAAAAGCACAAATGTTAAGATATGTCTTAAATAGCTTTCTAAAGGAAGCTGGAGAATTTTTGTATGTCAAAACCAGTTTTAACATAATTTGCCGATTATCTTAAAAAGAAATGTAAAACTTTTCATGTTGCTTAATTTTTAAATACAATGTTGATCATGTAAATATGCAAAAACAATAAATAAGTCAGCCTTGGTGTTAAACACTATATTTTGTGGGTAGTCATATGACCTCGTAGGACGATGTTAATGACTTTTGGGTTTTGTTTCTTACCCAGAGGTTGTTTGTAGGATGTGAATTGCACATTTTTTAATTCAAAGAAAGAAGGAATAATATTGGGATGGTTATCTGTTTGCATTGATATACTTTACCTAGTTCTTGCTTAAGGGATACAGCAGTAATCTTTACCTCTGTCTTGCTTTATTTTATAAAAACCAGGCCTTAATACTTAGCGTTCTTACTTAAGAATGGAAGCTCTTAAAAATAAATCATCGTATAAGGAAGGGCGTATAAGGCTTCTAATACTCACATTCCGTCTTGAATTTCAAGCACGTCGAAACCACCGCGAGACGTGTTCTGCGTCAGTATGGGCTTGCTCCCAGGCGACCTTGCTCGCGTGATTCTTACGCAAAACGGTTGCTGAACGAAGTGCAATTGTAACGATCCAAATGTTGAGTGGAGAGAAGAAAAAAAACGGTATTTGTTTGCCGTGAAGACAATTTGAAAAGATTGTTGATAGAAAGGGCCCCGCCCGGTTTTACGTAATATGTCATCCGTCGGATCTCTTCGGACGTATGGGTCAGCGGATCGGTAAATTGTACATCGGGCCGGGTCGAACGTACTGTTTCACTTTCTTTTTCTTAGATAACACACTTCAAACAATGGAACATTATGAAAATTCCTGATGGAAATTATTGGAAACTTACGTAAAAACATAAAACTTGTTGGACATGTGAGAACGTACTGTGGGGTTGGTTGATTACTGGTGAATGCACCTAATTTCTACCATTACGTTGTATCGTCAAAACTTGTGGGTTTTTTTATTACATTTATTTGGTATTTACAACTATAAGCGATGTATTAAGTAAATATGTTCGTATATGTTGAATTATCATTTGAGGCTCTTGTAGATGTTGCCCAGTGGTAACACTCCTTCACACTGATATCTTGTTCAGTCTTCACACAATGAGAAGGTCTCGAGACCACTTTCGCTTCGTCTTGGAGGATTTTCAGGTAGGGTTGGAAGTGATAAATTTCGTACGAATAGATTACTGGGTGTGTTCAGTGATTGATGAAATTTTTTATATCGGGTTTTGATGAGTTCATGTGCAAACGGGATATGTAGGTCTTTATCGATAGTGTAATTTGAAACGTAAAAAGGAGCGTTTATAATTTGACGGAGAATTTTAGATTGGATTGATTGGAGACGCTGGGAATTGGAATCCTTGGTTGAACCCCACACTTCACAACCGTACGCCCAGAGAGGTCTAATTGTCTTGCAAATTAAAAGTTTATTTTCAAGGTCTAATTTTGATCGTGGGTCGAGTAGTCTTTTTAAAAATTTATAACGTCGGTTTGTTTGCAGTCTTTTCAGTCTTGTATGGGGATTCCAAGTCAGTCGTTTATCCATAAAAAGTCCAAGATAACGCACAAAGTCAGTGGTAGGCAATGAAATTCCATTTATAGTCACCGCAGGACGGACATTTTTAAATCAGGTAAAATTGATCTATGTGCTTTTTGTTAGGTTTACCTTTATTCTCCACTTTGTGACCATATTTTTAATTCATTCAGGTGTTGTAAGTGTTGAGTGTTAATTGAAGGGTCCGAATTGCGTGTTAATCGCTGTATCATCAGCGAATGTGTGTGTCGAAAAGTTAACGTGTGTAGGAATATCTGCAGTGTATATGGAAAATAGAAAAGGGCCAAGTATGCTTCTCTGAGGAACACCCACCCTTATGCGTATATGGTGAGAATTCAGTTCCCTGACGGACTCGACAAAATTGATCCGTCAGATAAGATCTCAGTATAAGATAGTACGTATGAGGGAGGATGTTCTTCAGTTTCCAAAGCAAGCCAGAGTGCCAGACTCGATCGAAGGCATGTTCTAAAACAAGAAAAACACCCAATCAATGCTGTTTTTGTTCGAGGAAAGAGGTTATAGACAGCAACACGATGTAATTGTTGAGTTGTCGAGTGAAATGTGCGGAACCCAAACTGATGATCTGGAATAATATTAGAATTTTCAATTATTGGCAGTAATCTTCGGAGAAGTAGTTTTTCTTGTATTTTGGCAAGGATAGAAAGGAGACTAATGGGTCGATAGGAATTTGGAAGACCAGAAGGTTTATTTGGCTTATGAATCATTAATTATAGAGAACTTCCATTGCAATGGAAAATATGTGGTCCTGAGTACAGCGTTGTATAGGTATGTTAAGAATAGTAAGCCTCTGTGGGGCAAATTTTTTATATTTGTTTTGTAATTAGATCATAACCTGGAGGTTTTCGTGAAGGTAGTTGTTTAATAGTGTGTCGTATGTCTGATGGAGTAAATGCTTTAGGAGGATAAGAGAGTTGCAAGGGGGCATTCAAGTCATGTTCAATGTTAAGCTGATGGTCATGATCAAGTATGTCATGGTGTGCAGTAAAAATTGTGGAAAGATGCTCTGAAAACAATTTAGCAATTTCGGAATTGGATTTTGCCCAAGCGTTGTTACTACGTGTAGGAGGCGTGTGGTCCTTATATCGCAGGATCTTAAAGGTTACCACAAAGACTTGTCTGTTTTGAAAAGCGAAGTAGTACATTGTTTGTACATTTCTGCCCTAAGTTTGGCCAGTTCTTGTTTCAGCTTTCTCGCGAGTTGGTTCATCCGTCGATGATCACTCGGATATCTGTTACTTTTACTTGTGGTTAAAAATCAAATAGTGTAAAATTGATTAATTAGAAAACATAATAATATAATCCATTTATTTTTAGTGGTCAATTGACCAAGTTCTTTCAATTAATTATTCTTTCTATGTAAGGTCTTGGTTGAGAGAAAAAAGTCAGTGCCACGAGCGGGATTCGAACCCACGACCTTCCTCAATACGTACAAGCAGAAGGTCGTGAGTTCGAAACCCGCTCGTGACACTGACTGTTTATCTCAACCAAGGCCTTACATAGAAAGAATAATAATGTAAATTGATTTAAAAAAATATATATAGAAAAATAATAGGAATATCTTAATTTATTTAAGGCTTACTATATATGTACTATGGAATAAAAATGTGCAATGCTTAATAATCCAACAACGAATATCTATACAATCGAGAAAATTTCGGTTGATTTATTATGAGAGATGTATTCAACATAGTTTTTTCCGACTCGTCCGTCTGAAGGTTGAAAAATTAAAAAAAAAAACCCTCGCTTTTCAAAAACGATTTTGACCTTACCTCTAGTCCAAACTTTACGACCATTATTACAGTCATGCCAGGAACCACATTTTATGGAGACAAACGTCTTCGGGTAGTCTATAATGGCCATGTAGGCGGATTTTTATTAGTATTCTTTTTTTATCTTTGTGGTTTAATATATGGAGTTTGTGGTGTAGGCGTTTTTTCCTTCATCCCACTCGATCAACTTGATCGGTCGATGATCTTGCGAAAATTTTTACTATTTTAGATCTAACATGACTGTCGATAAGCTCTGGAAAGTTAGTTTTTTGGTATGACATAGTCAAGTCGGCATTTAATCAGCATTTTTTAAACTGACTGGTCTGAATCATTTATTAAACAATAGTTATTTTTTCCTGTAAGCTTTGAATAGATTTACTTAATTTGGTAGAAAGCTTGAAATATTTTAAATATGCTAAAAAAATCAACAAAACCCATAACCATGGCAAATACAAGAGTCAGTATGAACAGCCACTACAGATGACTTTTGTTTCATGTTTTTTATGAATATTTACATTTGTACATTCAACCAGTAAGTTATACATTGGCATGGGAAATGGTGGGACACTATTACATCCCGTTACAATATTCGTCACATTTCATACACCAAAACACATTCCAAAACTAAAACAGGTACGCATGCTGATTGTGGAAAAATTTAACGAAAAACCACAAACGTACAGTAATATAGAGTTTTAGTTTATCAGGTCAGTATGAGCCTAATGACTGATTAGCAAATTAATAAATCAATAAATTATAACTCAATAAATTAATCATACCATAAAAGCTCAAAAACTAGACTAGACGTAAGAACGTTGAATAGACTATATACATAAATATTAAATTCAGGAATAACAATAATTCACTTGTTTTCGTGGTCCGCTTGACCAATCAATATTTTTCAGTTAATTAAGGTTTTTAGTTGAGATAAAAAGTCAGTGTCACGAGCGGGATTCGAACCCACGACCGCCAATACTCTACCACTTGAGCTATCTGGCTTCGATCCACTCGGACACTAACTCCCATATCAACCCCACCTTTTGAATTTGTGGGGTATCTAGCCGAAGGACATGGGTTCGAATCCCGCTCGTGCCATTGACTTTTTTATCTCAACTAAAAACCTTAATTAATTGTAGATTATTATAATTGCCTAGTTCACAGGATTTTTATCTTCGGCCATTATTACAAAAAAAATTTCAGTGCGGCGTTTGATTTCCTCTCAATAGATGGCTTCTAAAAAATGCATAAGAGAACAAAGAAAACCCATTAAAAGGAAGAAATAAAAAGGCAGTAGATTTATCCAATAAAGGTGGCGTCTAAACACAGCAAAAACCCCTTGGATCCTCCCTGCAGTACACCTCGATGTTAGCTAAGTCCTTTACTCGACCATGATCTAAGTTTTAGAACTTAGATCGGCGTGCGACGATTTTATGCTTGTCTTCACATACAGTTCAAAGACCGAAGAAGGTGTTGCTGTATAAAGCGAGAGTGATTCCGCTTCGTAGTCGCTCCCCCAAGCACTAAGCGTCTACACGGCAAAATTCTACGGGATTTCGTAATCCTTTGGGTGATTCGTGCCATGGCTGCTTCTTCGTCGATCCTTTCGTTGTGCACTTGTTGAAGAGATACCATGAACTGGTGCGTCTCGGCAATACGGTGGTTGTTGCCTGGCTACCTGGACACGTAGGTAACATCCCATCCGATGGAAGTATCCAGTAAAAAGATCACTTGTTGTGTTCCAACTAATTTAAGGGTATAATTCTTTGTCTCCGTATAAAAAGCGCGCAGGGATGTCACTCGATATGATAATTGTACTAGGGCAACGAGTATCTTGGCCTCGTTGATTCTTGGCGGAAACAAGGTTGTTTTATTGTATATGGCAATGATAGTGTGCTGAGAGTGAATGTATTTTGTAGCGTGAATGTATCGTGTGAGTGGGCCAATGGCGGAATATTAAGTATCCCATCGGCCCTCACTCAGGTTAGTTATAAGTGTAAAGGGATTTGGAAGAATATCGAGTGTTCCCAACTTCCAACACCATAACTGAGTCAATGGCATGTAAATAGGAAAGACTTTTTAAGTGGGTGTGAGAGTTTGATTGCGAGACCGATTATGCGATTACCTCGGTGGCTGGACGGATGAAACTGAGGTCTGACCCCGGACCGCCAACGCCTTAGGTGGGTGATCCTCGAGGCCTCCCGGTAACTTGGAAATGCTGGTAGACTGCGAATAGTGACAGGCTCAACTCTGCAACTTTGCATATTTAAGTGCGTGATAAATCAGTAATCACGTATCAGCACACTGACAGTGAAAATAGTATATCTACAAAACAAATAGAACAGTAATGCCAAAATGCTGCTTTCGCTAAAATCCTGGAGAAGAAAAACCTGTAAAATTAAAAAAATCACAGAACGCACTGAATAAATTTTATTTTAAAAATATTATACGTATATTTACAATTTATACAGAAAAAATATTTCAAGATAAGGTTTGAAAATTTTCATTATAGATATGGGGAAACATTAATTTAAATTGAATACATTAATAAATAAAACTTATAGCTAAAATTACAGTAAAAATAAAAAATAAAAATTACAATCGTTTTTTTCCTCTCCTAGTTAACAAAATGGAAAAAAAAAGATTGTATCCCGCAGCCTTTGTTTCCCCTCGTCGTAGAGAGTTTGTTTTTATCGGTTTTTATTCATTTGATTTGTGATCCTACTGTATTGTTGTTTAAATTTTAAAATAAGTTAGTTTTTCAGGTACTTGTGATCACAGTGCGTTTCTTAAATATATATATACATATACAATTAACTTATTTTAAAATTTATACAACAATACAGTAGGATCACAGATCAGATCAATAAAAACCGATAAAAACAAACTCTCTACGACGAGGGGAAACAAAGGCTGCGGGATACAATCGTTTTTTTCCTCTCCTAGTTAACAAAATGGAAAAAAAACAAAAAAAAACGATTGTATCCCGCAGCCTTTGTTTCCCCTCGTCGTAGAGAGTTTGTTTTTATCGGTTTTTATTGATTTGATCTGTGATCCTACTGTATTGTTGTTTAAATTTTAAAATAAGTTAATTGTATATGTATATATATATTTAAGAAACGCACTGTGATCACATGTACCTGAAAAACTAAAAAAGGAGGATTTTATTGGTTTTTTAGACTTATATGAGGTAACCTTTCTCGATCACGTTTTTAATTTTTATTTTTACTGTAATTTTAGCTATAATTTTTATTTATTAATGTATTCAATTTAAATTAATGTTTAGATGCTGAGCCCCAAAAAACATAATGTACTTCTGTGCCCAAAACACCATGTTGTTTAATTCCCTATTAAGGTTTAAAGTCAGATATTCAATTTTTGGTGTAATTATTGTTTTTTCATGTTTTAATTGTTTGTTTATATGATAATAAAACAGGTCCTGAAGATGACAGTATAAAACTGTCGAAAGCTCGGCAAAAACCGTAAGGAAGTTTTCTCTGTTTTGACCTCTTCCGAATTAGGAGATATGTTTATTATTATTTGGACCATTTTCTCGAGAGAGTGAGTTCAAAAAGCAGTCGTCCTTAAATCAGTTCATGCAGTAAAATCAGTTTTTTCCCCAAGGGCGACCGGTTTTAGGTCTGTTATTTTTTATATTCGGTATGAATAGAGATCGACCCTTTTAACATGACGCTTTATTTTGCAAGGCTAAGAAAGCGTTCGTTAAAGGTGTTGAGGACGAAACAAAAATAAAACCTTTTACAATAATTTTAACGCTTTTAAAATAAAACCCGCACAGCAGGGTTTTGTCGTGAATTTATGTAAGATGTACAAGCTTGTACTTGTACTCCGGAGATTTCCGGTTGAGATAGCTCTCGGAGGCGACCGTCTTTCCATTTTAGCACGTTTTGATCTGTCGGCAGATACATGTCAAAACAATTTCTTATTTTGATCTAAATTATAATCTGAAACAAGACGATATCTCCGTGTTAACACTTATTGATCAGAGATAAACCGCAGATCAAAGAAAGAACTACTTACTCTTATTTATTGTAGTTTTTGCTAAACCATCCAATTCCGATGAAAAGTCCTCAGACAAATCATACAATGTTCCTTACTGCGTCACTAACCTCACTAACGACAACGACCTTAACATTCGCTTCGTCAACGATTCTGTTTCTCACCAACATGTCAAGCATTCTCTAGACATTCCCATCCGGAGAACCTGCCTGGTCGACGATGGCCTCAAGACCTCCTTGAACTTTAATCCATTACACTGCCTGCATTAGCAGGTTTCCAATGGAATGTGTCATCCGAGTGCTAGTATTAGTTAACATTTTTATGTAATATAACCCCCGGTCTGGTTTGTCCAGACCAAAAGAAAATTTTATACGGGCGCCAGATAGTCTTTTAACTATCAAGGGGGGGGGGAAATATTGGCGGCCAGGAGATAGCTCCGCGTGAGACGGGAGGGTTCGCAATGGACTATTTGTTAAGTAAAGAAATTAAAGAAAACACAAAGAAATAAAAGTGTTAACTAAATATATTTACACATAACGAAATGAAATTAAGATACTTATCCTAACTAAACTAAAACCATATACATAACATTTAGGCCTTTAACATACAATAAAATGTTTGAAGTGAGCACTCACTCGTTATCTTCTCCGAGACAGACACGAGACGGTATCCGATGACGAGAAAGGAAACGATAGTCCGGTAGATGAAAAAAATCTTCGAACACGCTCGTAGGACGACTCGTGCAATCCTGACCGTGCTGATGTGGCTTCCTCTCCGCCCGCTCCAGTTCCGGCCAAAGTTCAAAGCGTCCGAGCCAACAACATCCACACCAACTCCGGGCCACGACTTAATTACCCGGTTACAGTAAGGTTTTGGTTGCAATGAAAAAGTTAGTGTCACGTCCGGGATTCGAACCCACGACCTTCGGGGGAATACGCCGCTTCTCTAACCACTTACGTTAGACTTCGATCCACTCGGTCACTAATTCCCCATCCCAACCTATAACCCGAATTTTCCCTCCTTTTGCCATTTTTCAATCAAGATCGATTCTCTGCGACATATGAAGTGGCCACGGGGTGCTGTTAGTGAAGTTATACTTCGTTTTATTTATTACATCCATTATATTTAGAGGTCTGACTTACCAAATTACTTCCTTCAATTAATTAACATTTTTATGTTAGGTTTTGGTAGAAATGAAGTTCTTGAGTTCCAATCCCTCTCAAGAGACTAACATTTCATTCAAACCAAAACCTTACATAAAAATGTTAGTTAATTGAAAGAAGTAGGGGCGTCGGTGGCCGCAAGGTTTAGTCTTTGACGTAAAGGTCCCGGGTTCGAATCCAGCGGCATCCCGACATACTTACAAATGGGCTTTTTTTTCAAAAACACTGGCACCCTGAGGGTTTATATGACCTCTGCTGTTGCGAACCCTCGTTAAAAAATAAAAAAATATTTAAAAAAATTGAAAGAAGTAACTTGGTCAATCAGACCACTAAATATAATTTGGTTAATATTAGTGTTAGTGCTGTGACCGTGTGTAAAAACGTTTTCTGATCACATTTGTAATTATTAACAGTTGTAATGTGCAGTGTTGACGATGGGTGAACTCATGCTGAACAGAATTGAAGGATCAAGGCGTTGGGTCCGTCTTCACTCGCGGGTTTGACCAATTCAACAAACCTGCGTATGAAGAAGAACCCAAGTGACCGCCGGTTCAGCTTATGGTTAATATGTATAGGAAAGAAATGAAACTGTAAAAAAAATATTATTGATTTTTCTTCGTTCTAGTTCATTTCGGTCCGTCTCGTCTCGCCTTTTTCTCATTCCATGTATTTTTTGTATTGTGCGTTCATATTTTTAGATTAAATTGTAGTTTATAAGTTTTTTCTTTTTTTAAGAGGTTGTTTCAACTACGGGATTATATGAACCCTCGAGGTGCCGGGGTTTTTGAAAAAAAAAATATTTGTAAGTATGTCGGGTTCGAGTTGCTGGGGCATGAAACAATTCCTTAAGGAATGGAATATGTCCCCCGGATGCAGGCAATCGAAGGAGTTTCTGAAGGAAATCAAACCACAAGAAACGAAATGGTTATTCTCTAACTCTAGGAGGGGAATTAGGAGGCTGATAGGTATCCTAACGGGCCATTGCCCCTTGAGAAGACACCTCTTCATAATGGGTACTCTACCAGACCCCTTCTGCCGCTTCTGCGAAACAAAAGAAGAAACGGCTCGACACTACCTTGCAGAATGCGATAGGTATGCTAGGGAAGGATTTGATACTTTTGAAGGAGAGGACATAACCAAAACACTCCCCAGGATAAAATGGTCCACAATCCTAGGGTTTGTGAATAGGTCCAAAAGGTTTATGCAGGACTCGTGAGCCGACCAGGTCCCGGACCTTTTAGGGATGGGGTACGGGCCTACCCAGGCTTTTAACCCCTCGGGTCCTGGTCGCCCGCCATGCGTAACATATATGTAAACGAATGCAGGGCCGCTGGATTCGAACCCGGGACCTTTATCTTACAGCCTAGATTGCCATTAGATGCCTAAACCGTTGCAGTCATCGACGCCCCAGTATAAGTCGTTTGAAAATTGTTTTCAGTGGTATCTTTAGTCGTCTATAATTATGGACTGTCTTTTCTGCATTTTGCCATTCGGCTTAATCTGCTTTAAGTGCTTTTATCCTTTGAATTCTATCTCAGTCTAAAAGCTCGTACCAGAATCATCAAGGCGATGTGGGTGTCCTCCGCCGTCCTTTCCTAGTCGAGCAAAAAAAAGAAAGACCATCCGACAAACCGATATAACAGCCTTTCTAATCGAAACAAATAGTCCGAGAGGAGATAAGTGCTTTACTTTTCCACTCACCCACACATTACTTTCACGCTCTGCAGGGAGTGTCCGGTGATGAATTAAATGGCGGCGGATCTGCAAAAGAGGACTGACTTTCGCTCGCTGGACCCTGTGGTTACTGCTACTTATAAATAACTCTGTAATGTCATATTTTATGTGCGAAACTGTTTTTTTTTACGATCTTGAGGTTTCGTAGTGATGGTATGTGGTATACCATCGAGGTGTAATGTAAAAATGCAGGGGAGAAGAAATCAGCTACTCTAGAAATCATAAGTAAAACAATATAAAATTTATCATATCCTTTAATAAAATCTGAAGGTGTAGATCTACTAGATTTGCCTGGGTGTGGGTGTAAACTTTATACGAATTAATTTCCCTACACGTTAATATGGAAAAACTAAGTTTTATCTATTAATACATAAATACAGAGTAAAACAATAAACCAACTAAAATCAGGAAACAAACTGAATTAATTAGATGAAAAATATACCAACATAGGTTATAAAATTACTTATAATTATAAAAAATAATATAAATAATTAAATTATAAAAAAAAAAAAATTACAGCCGAGATGATGGCAAGACAAAACCGTAAAATGTTAACAACCTTTCGTCAAATCCCAAAATAAACAAAAGTACGTTAAAACATGAGATGCCTAGGAAGAAAGAACGCACTATACATTATTATAATAATGTTTAAAACAATAGTTACGTCCACAAAAAAAAAAAAAAAATGGCAAGAGCCGACATCCACCGAAGGAAGACAGGTAAATGCAAGACACAAGATCAACTGAATAGGGTCAAAACATAACATACGATAAATAGTATGTAAATAAAAACCAATAGAAAGAGAAAATACAAAATCGCGACAGATATAAAAACTGAAGATGTCATATTTTAAAATGAATGAATGAATGAAAAAGTACTATATTAAAAAAACAAAAGAGAGTAAAAGAAAAAAAATTGGACATAACCAAAAAGCAAATAACGGCATAAAGAACAACATCACTGTTAACAATCAATAACTAAATTTTTCGCAACTTACAAAGTCAAACATTAACTTAATAAAAGAGTGAAAGCAACATACAATCCTCATACACTAATAAAAAATCGATAATATCAAATAAACAAATTTTAAAAAATATATAAAATAATGCAAGAACCAGTACAAACATCAACTGCAGATGGCTTCTATACAGAAATTATAAGGGTGGTAGAAAAGAAAAGCCAATAAATAAATACGAGAGTCAGCACAAACATAAACTGAAAGTAAACAATATAAAGACAAGAAAGAACGCACAATACGCCGCAGAAAACCTCTGCAAAACATATAGACGTAATAGACAAGGTAGGAAAATTCAAATAGCTTATGAATTATTCTAAACGTAGTTAAACATAACCAAGCAAATCCTAAGAAAAAAAATTAACTCACTAAAATTTACTTAAAACGGAACCCTAACAACATAGAAAAAAACTGAATTAATCATTTTTTGTAAAAGATTCTACTCACAGAAGTTTTAAATAGCGTAATCAGTGTTAATTGTTGACATGTGTTCATCTACACATTGTTTAGGAAAAGAAGAGAATAAGGAAAAATGAAAGATTAAATCATTGAACTGCTGGTGTTAAAAACTCGTTATTTTTCTCAATTTAAAAAAATGCCAGTGAAATTTTTATTAACGAACGATAGCTAGAGATAACTAGTTCCATCGTCGTTACGGTACTAATTTAGATTTAAGATTATGCATCGTTTTTAGCACAGAGTTAAAGAAAATATTTCGGGGGTGTCGGTGGCCGCAACGGTTGGACGTGAAGCTCATCACTGTAAGGTAAAGGTCCTGGGTTCGAATCCAGAGGCCCTGCATTCGAAACCGACATACTTATAAATGTTTTGTTTATTTCAAAAACACCGGCACCCTGAGGGTTTATATGACCTGTGTGAAACATAAAATAATTCAGTCAAAGTCCAAGTACTCTAAGTTTTCTGTCATGGTAGATGAGGATAGTATATTTAACGGTTTTGATTGTTCGACATGTGTATAAAAACTCTCTTCTGTTTGATTACAACCGAAATGACCTTACAAGAGCGCAACTGACGACAAATGGAAATCGGACCTTATTTGAATACAATGCCGGCCGGGTTTTCTCTTTCTGGACCAAGTTTAAATGGGCCTGTCGCAATAAGCACATACGTTTCTTATTTATAGACAGAAGACGACGGCGCATATTAGACATTATTTTAAAACCATATCACGAAAATAAGTCAACGCAAATTTAATACTAAAACTAATTTTCTATTCATCCCGTCGTCCTGTGTTTACGAAGGGTTTGAATAACTTTGGCCATCAGATAAGCCAGATAACTACAGGGGCGTTGTGTATCTAAGTAGGGCCAGTTTTAAGCCCATGAGCCCATTTCAAATGAAAGGACATTAGTAGACAAACTTTTATTTATTACAGAGCGCATCTTTTTATTTCTAAATACTTTAAAAAATTAATGATTTTTTATTTTGTTTCAGGCTTTGTCGGAGTCCCTCCACAAAATTGAATCGACGAAACGAGCCAAAGCGAAATTCGACGGAGGCAAACAAGATACGGCAAAGTAAGTTTTTAATAAAAGGGGGTGATTTTTTTTTTTTTTTTTTTAGTTTATCTGTTTCAATATTTGCGATAATAGATAATTGCAAGTTTGTTATGATTTAGAAAAGTAGGTCAAATTATATTTTTTTAGCAAAAAACAAATTTGATATTGGTTGCTTCCGTTTAATAAACTTCTGAAACAGTCAAATTTTTCTCCGTCTTATTTTTCGAAAATGACAAAATGGTAACTTGGAAACATTTCTACCTATCTATACGACATTTTAAGGTTATAAATTACACGTAAAGCCCAAACGTAGGCCCTTCAAATAAATTAGAAAAAATATATAAAATATATTTGAAAGATAAACTCCTCGTTGTATTTTTTTTTTGTAGGCAAATCAATAAAAATTCGTGTTTTTTTGACCTACTTCACGGACAGAATCTTTTGGTTTTTGTAACTTTTTATATATTTATTCTCATGTAATAAAAACCTTGCACTACCCTTATCCTTACAATTATCTAGATCATATTTTGTTTAAATAAAAATCAAATCGACACATTATATAATAATCTTGAAATACATGGACAAAAAAAAGTAGAAAACCAAGTTGATAAGAAATTATTAAAGTCCACTATTTTTCGTGGTCCGCTTGACCAATTAATATCATACAATTAAATAAACTAGTGATAGTAGTAATAAAAATAGTGAACTTAATGAATTAAAATGAAGTATATTTCAATAAAGGTCTCCGTGGCCATTTCACTTGTCGCCGAGTGACAGGATTTACACGACATTTGAAAAATGGCAAAAAGAAGGGAAAATTCAAAATGTGGAGTTGAGATGGGAAGTTAGTGCCCGAGTTGATCGAAGTCACGATAGCTCAAGTGGTATCGATCCGAAGGTCGTGGGTTCGAATCTCGCTCGTGACACTGACTTTTTTATATCAACTTAAAACCTTAATTAATTGTATGATTATTAAAGTAACTTAAATTATTTTTTCTCGGCTTTTAGAGCTAATGGGCAAGAAAGCTTGTGCACGTGTCTAATATTTGTTGACCAAGTATCACCACAAAATTTTAAAATTAAAATTGATGATTACACATTCGTAGGCCTATGAGCAATTCTGGGCCGGATTAGTTTTATTGAATTTGCTAATCATTTCTTTATTTACTGGAAATATTGTATATTAAAATAAAATTACGTTGAAATGGTATTTTTTTAGTTATGGTAATGAAATCATCATGGAATTGCCGGCTGAGCCACAGCAGTTGGCTAAGCACTACGACCTCAAAGCACTTACAAAGTAACTAGACCTCTTATTTTCCTATTAAAATAACCGGACTTTTTCTAAAGTTTTGAATTTTAACTAGGTATGTCAACTATTTCGTTGTGCCGAGTTACAATCTGACCGATAGCACTGAGGATGGACTAGCATACCACCCTAGCAGGCTCATGGGAATCGACGACATTCTCAATGCTGTAAGTCCAGATTATACTTTAGATTTGAATTAAATTAAGTTTTATTGATTATTTTTTAGGATTCCCTTATCGACTTTTTTTCGGGAATGGGAGCCGATCATAGCCAGATGATCCTGTCTTTACCTGCATTCGCTCTTCATTTTAACCTCAAAGATGCGGCTCAAAACATGCCAAGATCGTCAGTTTTATCAGCACCTAAGAAAATCTCTCAAGCACAGGTAGATTTATTGATGAAGTAATGTTTTTCTTTTTATGCGTTATTCATTTTGTTATTAGTTGTGTAAAATGATGGATGAGGGTGGATGGACTTTAGAACGTGATGAAGATCTGACAGCCCCATATGCTTACAAAGGTACTGATTGGGTCGCTTTTGACGACTCCATTAGTGCATCTATCAAGGTAAATTTGAAATATTTAAATAATCACCTTGATGAACCAAAGATAAAATGTTTTTTTCTTTGATGTAAATAGGGAAAATACGCTCTTTTGAGAAATTTGGCCGGTATTTCAATCGCCTCGTCGGAAAGCGACGATTGGGAAAAGTCCTGCAGTGGCAAACCAATCACGGACACTCTTTACAACACGTTTACACAGTTGTCAAGGAAATCAAGGGCTGCTCAGTTGCTCTCGCTCCAAGATCAAATTCACAACTCGTTAACGCCGTTCTCAGGTAAAACCCGCACGACTGATCAGTCTTGCCGGTTTGCGCCGGGATAACCAACTAATCAATTTTTTTCTAGGAGATGTCCATCTCTCACCCTTCAGAATCGTAAGAGTCGTCGACAGGAGCGGTTCAGTCCACGTGGTTAGAAAAGAGGCAAAAACAGAATTTGAATGTACAAGGCAAGGCTACTTCACCCATCCGTCAGGTTGTAACAGGTCGGTATGAATTAACATAGTCTTAATTAAACAAAAACTAAACATTTTTGCCTTTTTTTAAAGGTTTTACCGTTGCGTGAAATTCAACCAGTACTCGCCTGATTTTACGGTATTTGAATACGACTGCCCAGCAGGTCTTGCTTTCGACGAACGTTACGAAGTGTGCGTCTGGCCTGGTTCTCTTCCCGATGCATCTGCCTGTAAAGGTAAGAAGAAATATATTGGCAATAAAGTAAAATTTACAAAAAATCTTTACTTACTAAGGAGTGGTGTCCAACAAAATCCAGAAAAACTTCTTCCTCCAATAATAAGAGAATGTCTTCCTAAACCAAGAATTCTTTTTCTTAACACTGAACTGATCTCATTACACTAACCTGTTTAAACTCAGTTCAGCACTGGATCGAGTTCAGTTTGGTTTCCGTCTCGCCATTCCACGATTCAGCAATATTTGAGGGTTGTTAGAACTATTGCCTCTGGAACGAGAGATTACTAAAGCTGCGAACCCACTCTGTTCGCGAACCAATAGCGCTCAAGTAGAGACGAGGGCACGAACACAGTCGCTCCGCAAGAGATCCGCAGTATTCACCCGAAGGTGGAAAGATTATCATGTGTCCGAGATAATGGCAGCTTTTCCATTATTTGGCTTTAGATTATAGAAAGCCCCTTCGTTTTAGGCGAGCAAATTTCGATGACTTCCAATTTAATTAATTTTTTTAACCAATTTCTCGCTATGCTTCTTCTTTCGGGTTCTATTTTTTACAATTGGAATCTTTAAGATCCCACAATAATGGCTATTTTTGGTATAGTTCGATAAGGACGAGACATTTTTCCTTTGGGCACTCCACGCTTTTGGAGATAGCACAATGTGATGTTAGGTTATAAGAGCGGTACACACTATATAAGGTCCTCAGTGCCGTTCACAAACCTACTGCGCTCCACTTTCAGGTCACCCAAAAACCAATAGCCATTGGAATGCTCTCGAATGTTCGCAAACAGTTTCACGCCTTGAGCGCAGAAGCGTACATACTAAAGATGATCCTGATTCGCGTACATAGTGAGTACGCAGCTTTATAGAACAGATTACCGTTCAGGTGCATTCTTAGACATGTCCCAATCTTTTGACAGGGTCTGGCAATGGGGAGGGGGTTCTCATCATCTTAAAATTAGACCCTGCTTAGGCATCGAATTTTCGGAAGTCAGTAGGATCCAGGCGGGCGTTCCACGAGGAAGAAGTCCCATCCTGTATACAATTTATACTGCTGACCTGCTGATACAGTGACACCTATATATACATACTATACTGCTGCAATTTTATCTCTTAACTTCAATCCTATCCAAGCCAGCTCCAATATCCAGGAGTATCTTGAGCTCAATGAAAAACGGTGCACAATGTGAAAAATGAAGAAGAACGAGAACAAACCCATCCTTTCATTAGCAATAAAGAAATACCGCACAACAAGTAAAAGATATACGTAAACAGTAGACTGACGAGAAATGCTCACCCAAAACTGAAGCGACAAGAATTAAATAGGCGAATTGGACAACTACGAAGACTTAAAAGGCCGAAATCAGACATGGCAGTAAATAACAAACTATGTACACAAACATTACTTCGACCTATTTGGACATATGGAGCAAAACTGTTGGACCAACTAATATCTAACGTATTCAAGATTTCCAATCAAACTTCATCAGAAGAATTCTCTAAAGTCCGTACGTAATGTCACCACCCTCACTAACCACAATGGCCTTAGCATCTCCTTCCTCAAATAATTGATCTCCCCTTCTTCAAGTTCCATTCCAATCTTTCAACTCATCTTAACCCTAATTCTAATGCTGTATTGCTGAAGGATTCTCCATCCCAAGAATCTTCAATGTCGCCTCAAAAGATGACGGCCCCGTGAACCCCTCGCCAGAACCCAACAACAAACTGAGTGCTAGGATTGTCTGGCTCCTCATAACATGTATCTTCCGGGTGCAGTTCTGGTCGTAGTGTTTTTTTAATGTGTAACACATGTACAAAGTACAAATAAATATTATTATTTTAAAAATCTTGAACCGAGTTCAAATGGTGAAACTGGTTCAACGTTGAAACGGCAGTTGAGCGTGGGTTAAACTTAGTTCAGAGTTTGGAGACGTTCATTTCAAATTATAACCTATATTTCAGTAAAAACCAGTTCACACGATTTGAACAGGTTTTTGTTCCCATATTTCAATAAAAAATTGATAAATTGATTAAAAAATTGATCTTAAATGTTCTTTCAATTTCATTCAGATAATAGCTAGATAGGTCCCCTGTATATAGGTGTAATGTTGAAACGGTTCCTTTTCTGAACTTGGTTGCAAATTATGAACGAGTTTCATGTGAACCTAGTTGAAAACGTGATTGGTTAAGATGTGTTATTTAGTAAAAAGTAAATTTTTGAATTATTTTAACAATTTTACTTTCTAGGTTCCAGCGAGATTGCACCGGTTCCAAGGTCTAGGTACGCTTGCAGCTCTGAGGGTTATTTCGCTGATCCTGAGAACTGCAGATGGTTTTTCGCTTGTCTCGACCACCACAGAGACGGCAAGACTCCGCCGACGGCATACGAATTCCGTTGTCCTTTCGGTTTGGTATTCGACGGAAACAGCCTCGTGTGTGACTGGCCCTGGAAAGTGCCCGGTTGCTCTTCCGGAAGTACGTCTTTCTCTACTTTCGGAAGCGGTACTCTTTACCCAGGGGATATCTTAGAAGGGCGTCTTCGTCCGGCTTACGCCCAAGTTTCTGATGTGCATGTTTCTGGAGGAAGAATACAAGGAGTAGACGGAGGTCATGTTTTAGGTAACAAACGTAAAATAAATATAAAATATATTTAATAATAATTTTAATTTGGTTATTAAGGTACCACCTTGCTCTCGGGTGTTGCGAGCCAAACGCAAGGAACATACCCGGGATCTGGTTACAGTGCATTTGGAAGCCTATCGGGAGTTGGCCAACCTGGATATTTTGGAGGCTCAAATAGTGACAATAGCGGAGCTTATGTTCACGACCCCACAGGTGATTCGGGAGGAGAATACGTTCATCAAGATGTTCCCTACGTCCATCGGGAAGGAGACCAAGTTCCGTACTTACACCAAGGAGATAGTGGAGCGTACGTTCATCAAAGTGATAGTGGAAACTATAAGGGAAGTGGTGCATACAGCCAGCAAGGTGATAGCGGTCGTTACAAGGGAAGTGAAGGATACGCACAGGAAGGAGATAACGGAGTCTATGTACATCAAGGAGATAGAGGAAGTTACAGAGGAAGTGGAGGGTACGCACAACAAGGAGATAATGGTGCTTACGTTCATCAAGGTGTTCCATACGTCCACCAAGAAGGAGGACAAAGTCCATACGTCCACCAAGGTGATAGCGGAAGATATAAAGGAAGTGGTACATATGTTCAGGCAGGAGGCGGTGGAAGCGGTGCATACAACCCGCAAGGTGATAGCGGAAGTTACAAGGGAAGTGGTACCTATGTACAAACAGGAGGCGTTGGAGGCGTTGTATTCGGACCACAAGGTGATGGAGGAAGTTACAAGGGAAGCGGTACTTATGTACAACAAGGAGATAGTGGTGCATACGTTCATCAAGACGTTCCTTATGTTCATCAAGAAGGAGAACAAAGTCCGTACGTCCACCAAGGTGATAGCGGAAGTTACAGAGGCAGCGGTACATACGTGCAGACAGGAGGCGGTGGAAGCGGTGCATACAGCCCGCAAGGTGATAGCGGAAGTTACAAGGGAAGTGGTTCCTATGTACAAACAGGAGGCGGTGGAGGCGTTGTATTCGGACCACAAGGTGATAGAGGAAGTTACAAGGGAAGCGGTACTTACGTACAGCAAGGAGATAGTGGAGCATACGTTCATCAAGACGTTCCTTATGTACATCAAGAAGGAGACCAACGTCCGTACGTCCATCAAGGTGATAGTGGAAGCTATAAGGGGAGCGGTACATATGTGCAGACAGGAGGCAGTGGAAGCGTTGCATTTGTACCTAAAGGTAGTGGTTCTTATCCCAGTCAAGGACTCGGAGATAAATATAAGGGTAGCGGAGAATATTATGTTTCCACGGGAGATTATTACCCTAATTCTTTATTTGGCGGTAATGTTTTTGTTTCTAAAGCAACAGGCGTTAATGTTGGTGGTGGAGGCTCGGCTGGAGAAGGCGCTTACGTTCATGATCCCACCGGTGACAATGGTGGGCAATATGTTCACGATGGTCGGGAATATGTCACCGGCTTATCGAAGTATTCTTCAGACGTAAAGACTGGAGGGTCATTTACACCTGGCACCCTTACTGGTGGTTTCGTACCTGGAACATCTTTAGCGGGAGTTAAGACTGGAACATTTTACACTTCTGGGGCAGGTGTAGGATTAAATAGCGGAGCTTACGTTCATGACAACAAAGGTAGTTATGATGTCAAAACAGGAGGAAATTTTGTAGTCACTGGACTTGATAATGGCGCATACGTGCACGACAGCAGAGGCGATTTTGGTGGTGAATATGTCCCTGGATTTGGCGGTGCTTATAGATTTGATAATACAGGAAACTACCGAGGAAGCTTCTACGGAGGGAAATACGCAGTAGGTCAAGGTAGCCCTCAGTATGTAACTAATCTATACAAAGGAACTGATCAATACGGAAATGGCGCCTATGTTCATGATGCTCGCGGAGACTACGGTGGAGGATACTATCAAAGTGGATACAAACTATCTGCTCCAGTTAATACTTTTGGACTCCGAGTCAATCAAGCCCATCTGTATCAACCGGCATCTGCTGTCGTTCATTCTTACGGCCCTACTAAATTTTCCGTCCAAGATCAAGGATACGTTCAACACTCTGTCAGTGTAGCACCCATTACTGTTACGAGTGCTCCCGTCGTTCCTCTTAAACCAGTCCAGTATTTACAACCGCATGTTAGTCCCGTAGTAGTCACAACACCGGCCCCTCAAATTGTAGGATACCATTACCAAAAAACACCTACAGTTAGTCCAGTCACAGTTACATCTGCTCCGGTTGTTCCTCTTAATCCCGTGCAATATGTTAAAACGCCTCAGCCTGTTGTACACAAGTTCCAACCCGTTGTCGTAAGTACTCCTGCCCCACCTGTAGTCAATTACAGCTACAAGCAACCCGTCGTGTCTACTGTGAAACCTTTCACTGTTTCTAGCACTGTGGCGTACAGTCCATCATCGACACCAGCTCCACCGGTCCTATCTTATCACCAGCCGACGGTTGTGAAAACAGAACACCTCCAGCCAGTTGTAGGATACAGTTATTCTAAACCTGAACTCCATTTGTCGTCATTAAACCAAGTCAATACGTACGGAACAAGATTTGTAAATGCTGGGCCATCAGTTGTACACTTTGAACATCCAGTCGTCAGCACCCCCTCACCACCAGTTAGTTACACGTTTAAACCTATAACTGTATCTAGTACACCCGTTGTTCCGTTAAATCCAGTTCAGTATAACGTCAAATATCCTCAACCAGCATCAGTTCCATGCAAAACGTGTGCAGTGGCTCAAACGCCTAAACCATTGACGGTAACGCCTTCTCCAGTCGTTCATACTGATTATAACTATTTTCAACCAGCAGTTCAATCAGAAACGACCTTTGTTCAATTTCCACAATCATATGCGGGTGGCGTATCATTGAAAAAGCCTGTCTGCACATCTTGCGCTTCAGCTCAGACTGCCAGACCGGTAACTGTTACATCTAGGCCGGTCGTACCACTAAATCCCGTGCAGTACGTTCAACCCGTACAAGTTAGCACTCCATCTCCTCCAGTGGTAAGCTACACATACCAAAAGCCTGTGTACAAAACTCAGCCTCTTCAGCCTACATTCGTTGTAAGTACACCCGCACCGAATGTTCATTATCAACATCCTCAGAATTCACTAGGAACAGCATTTAAATACCAGCCTTTTGTTGAAACACAAACAGTTAGGCCGGTTAGTGTTTTCAGCACACCTGTTGTTCCCTACAATCCCGTTCAATATACACCTGTTAGACCTGCAGTTGAATATCATCAGACAGTCGTCAAAGATTCATTCGGATACAGCTATCCACAGCCTGCAGTTAAATTCGAACTTCCGGAATTTAAAACAGTACATCATGTAACTACCCCTCAACCATCGGTAGCTCCAGTCAGTTTCAGTAACGTGCCAGTTGTCCAAACTCAGACAGTTAGGCCATTTGTTTCCACCACACCGGTTGTTCCGTACAACCCAGTACAATACGTAAAAACTGCTGAAGTAAAACCAGTTGTAGCTTACCATCAGCCTCAACCATTTAAGCCCGTAGCAGTTTCTCCGCCATCTCTTACAGTATCTTACAGTTCACCGGCCGTGAAAACACAAACAGAACGACCAGTCAGTTACAATTACCAACCTGTAAGAACTGAAACATATGTAAGCACTCCAGCGCCGCCAGTCGTTAGCTATCAACCATTCGTTAAAACACAAACTGTAAGCCCTGTTGTTCCAGTCGTAACAAGCAGGCCTGTTGTTCCTTTGAACCCAGTGCAGTACGTAAAGCCATTGGAACCAAAACCGGTGTTTAGTTATAGTTATGTCAAACCTCAAACAGTGCACACCTATTCTGTAAGCACGCCAGCACCGCCATCAGTTAGTTACAGCTACCAACCTGCAGTAAAGACCGTCAGCACTCCAGCACCACCCGTTGTCAATTATCAATCCTACGTCAAAAAACAGACTGTGAGACCAGTTGTTCCAGTTGTAACAAGCAAACCGGTCGTTCCTTTGAACCCCGTGCAATATGTAAAACCATTGGAACCTAGGCCAGTCTTTAGTTATAACTATGTCCAACCCCAAACGGTGCATACATATTCTGTTAGTACGCCAGCACCTCCATCAGTTAGTTACAGCTACCTACCAGCAGTAAAGACTGTTAGTACTCCAGCACCACCCGTAGTAAACTATCAATCCTACGTCAAAACCCAGACTCTGAGACCTGTTGTTCCAGTTGTAACAAGCAAACCGGTTGTTCCTTTGAACCCCGTGCAATATGTAAAACCATTGGAACCTAAGCCAGTCTTCAGTTATAACTATGTCCAACCCCAAACGGTGCATACATATTCTGTTAGTACGCCAGCACCTCCATCAGTAAGTTATAGCTACCAACCAGCAGTAAAGACCGTTAGTACTCCAGCACCACCATCAGTTAGTTACAGCTACCAACCAGCAGTAAAGACTTTTACTACTCCAGCACCACCAGCAGTGAGCTACCAACCATTCGTCAAAACTCAGACTGTGAGCCCAGTCGTTCATGTGCCCTCTGTGCAGTACGCACAACCTTTGAAACCGAAAACTGTGTTTAGTTACAGTTATGTCAAACCCCAAACGGTGAATACATATTCTGTTAGTACGCCAGCACCTCCATCAGTAAGTTACAGCTACCAACCAGCAGTAAAGACCGTTAGTACTCCAGCACCACCATCAGTTAGCTACAGCTACCAACCAGCAGTAAAGACCGTTACCACTCCAGCGACACCAGTAGTTAGTTATCAGCCGTTCGTCAAAACCCAGACTGTCAGGCCAGTTGTTCCGTTCGTTACAAGCCAACCCTCCGTTCCGTTAAATCCTGTACAATACGTCAAAACGTTCGATGCAAAACCAGTGTTGAACTACAATTTCGTTCAACCTAAACCATTGCAAACTGTTTCTGTAAGTACACAGGCTCCTCCTGTAGTTAGCTACAGCTACCAGCCGGCTGTAACTTCACAGACTGTTAGACCAGTTACAGTCACTAGCACCACACAGTTGCCATATGAGCCAGTTCGATATGGCAGCCAAGATTCTAAACTTGCATTTGGTTACAGATATGAAAAACCTAAGCAGTTCGTCTCTCCTTCGTTCCATTCACTCTACAATGGATTTGTGGAGTACGGTAAGCCCGAATCAAAACCAACTTACAGTTTTAGTTACGTTAATCCTGAACCAGCCGTTTTCAAAGTACCTACTACACCTCGACCTGCAGTTAGGGTATCCACCACTCCTGCTGTACCTTTTAGTTCAGTTCAATATGTTGAACCAAGTAAGCCATCATCATTTGGTTTCTCTTTCGAATCACCTTCTGTTCACAAAGATTATTATTACGGTGGAAAGGTTGTACCATTTGTTACTAGCACAGAAGTACCATTTGTTGAACACAAGCTTGTGCGGGTAAGGCCGGCCGGATTCCAAGCTGTAGTATCCTCGGATAAACCAGAATCGTATTTCGAAGAGTATTTCGAATCTCAAAAACATTTGGATGCTGCTCCTAAGGGACAGTACTTCAGTAGCTCCTTCTCAAGTCAAGGCAATACCGGTTACAAATATGACAAGCCAGCCGTCCAATTGGAAGAAAACTTAAACTTCCCAGGAATTAAAGTTAATCAAGGTTTTGATAACACGTATAAACAAGAAGTACCCTCGTCGTCATTCGCCCCGATCGTCGTCCCCGAAGTGTCCACAACTGTGAGGACGTTCGTTAAAAAGCCAGTCCAAACATACGTTAATACTGTAGAAGAAGAAAATTATTTCACTAGCTCTGTTGTACCAGCACTCGGCTATCAGGAAAGCGGACAATTCGATGTACCTAAATCGGGAGTACAGTTATCTTCGTCGACGCCAGAACAAGTCGTGGAAGTCACTACTGTCGCCCCAGTTGTTAAAAGAGTTAGAGTCAAAGGTGGATCATCTGAAGGAGGCGGGTACTACGTCAGGAAACAGAAAGTTAGAGTCAAACCTGTCGTAACTACTGAAAACTATCCAGACTTTGTTACATCGACAGTCAGACCTTTTTACTCGACCACTTTTGAACCTACCGCTCCTGCACTGGTCTTAACTTCATTTACGCCTACAGGCTCGGTAGCCGGTACGGAATTGGAGATCGAAGGAGAAGAAGACGACGCTAAATTGCTCAAAGCAGTATCCGGCAGTTACGGAGAAGTTGTCAGTTCAGGAGACAAAGGTGTTTTGCGACAAGGCCTATCTTCGACTACGATTTCATCGCTGAAAGACGGTGAAGCTATCGTCGGTGTTATCAAAAAAGAAAGGGAACCCTTAACCGGAAGGAAGAAGTCTAAGGTGGTCGTCGTATCCAGACTCAGTGATTTCAACCCAATTTTGGTCGGAAAACTCGGTGCAGAATGTAGTTGCAAATCCAACACCAAAACATTAGATCTGTCTAAGAACTCGAGGACGAGAGGTGGTCTGTTCACTCCGTCAACTACACTGGCCGAACCATCGAGGGAATATTTACCGTCGTCGAGCACACCCCTACCAGCCGATTTGACTAACTTTGACTACGACGATGCTAGTGCTCCGACTGTAGAAATCAAACCAGTACACAAGGTACAGAGGGTGTTCACTACTACCGGCCAGCCGCTGGACGTGAGCTCCGTCGAATACGAAGTTTCGACCACATCGCCAAGGAAGGTGTCATCGGTTTCATCCAGAAGGACTCTTACAAACACCTTGGACGTCGACTGCCAGAGGCCAGGTCTTTTCAGGCACCCACATCTCTGCAACAAATTCTATTCTTGTAACTGGGACGAATGGAAGAAACGGTACACAGTCAACGTATTCGATTGCCCCATCCATTTGGCGTTCGACTCCAAATTGGGCGCATGCAACTGGCCTTCCAAGGGTCCTAAATGCGCCGAAAACAACCTTCTCGTTTAAAACAAATATAATATCACTGAGATAACCATGGTATTAGCTCGAAATTTTTCTAGTACAAAATGCTCAATTACGGTTGATTTGTAAAGCAAATACCGCTTATCTTCGTGAACTTGGCAAAACGATATTGAGAAGAAATGTTTAGGTTAAGAACTAACACCTTTCGGAATCAGTTGAGTTACCAATGCTTTCAAAAACTGATTTCCAAATCGTGCTAGGACAATGTTTATATTAAACCGATCCCTTTAAGTATGCATTTGTGTGCAATAAATTTTCTTTGTATATTGTTCGTTGTCGACTAAGTTTTTAATTAATAAAGCAACGTGCTTGCCATATTACGATTGCCATAATTTTAATTATTTCTAATTTATAAGTTCTAGTGCTAAAATTTACTGATTTCGAACATTTGAAAAAATTATTTGAGTTTGTTTTTATCTGTTGTTTTGTACATATTTATTTACTCATGACACCTTTTTAACGTGTTATTCTAATAAGACTCGAACAATTTGGGCAAAAACTTGTGGTCATCTAGTTTTATAAAAATAATTTTCTGTTGTAATTTTAAGCTTATTGTATTGAATTAAATAATAACTTGATGTGCATTTATTTGTCTTTTATTTAATTGACCCTTGTTTCTATTCAGCCCACATCATATAAATTAGTGATAAGCCATTATCACTAACTAGTTCAAAAGAGTTAAAATTACTTCAGATCTCCCAAGAGATTTTTAATAGGTAAATGTACATTACTAGAAGACTACTATTCTACCAGGATATTTGGATGAATCTTAAAATTGTACAGACAGATGAGAAATTAATTAAAAAGAGTCAAGTAAGTATTTACATCAAGGGCGGATCAAGGTTGGTCATCAGAGGGGGGTAAAAAATTTCGATTTTTTTAAGGTTTATTTTCATAAATGCAAGATCATGACCAATACTTGGAGCCATTTGAATACCAGATTAACCAGATTTAGCATAAACTGGATCGCTTTTTCCCCAGTCTGATTTATGGGGTATTTTAATTTGGAATGCCTCATCAAATCTGAATTTTGGGACATGTCATCCCCCAGAAGGTTATCTGCCTGAAGTTCCAAAGCTTTAATTTCTTCTTTGCGGGTAGCCCGGAGTGAAACCATAACGATAGATACGGAGAACTTTCACGCCAGCTGTGAAGAACATTCAGTGCTCCAGTCAGAACTCAGTCATGCTACCCTCTGAGTAGAGTATTGAGGATCCTGACTACCCTCAGTAGGAATGTCTTAGTCCTCCAAACGACCAATCCGTTAAGTCATCAGGCATGAAGGTGATAAAGGTAGGGAACAGCTTCCCTAACTGCAGCAACCTGTACAAAAATGAAGCAGCTCAGCAGGCATTCCTAAAACCTAGTTCCTCCCGAAGTTCCTTTTATGCGGAAGCCCACCCCTGCATTATCCTGCCCCTCACTGCATGAAAATATCTAGTGGTGAAAGATTTTAGGACGATAATGTGCCGTAGATTATGGGTTTCCGATCATGCTTGAGAAGTCGAGTCCATCTTATGATTTTATACCACTACTTTACCTAGTTTTCTAGATGGTGGATAAGATATGAGCCAACCTTAGGAAATTGAAGTGCTTCTCTTTTCTATAACTAAGGCTGTTGAGGCCAAATGGCAACCCATATTTCTTATTATACAGGTTCTGGGTCCCATTGCAGAGCCAATGAAATCGTAACTAGAAAATATGTAAAAAGTTTTTCAAAGAAATGATAAATAATGGAGTGAGTGTGGTGTTCAATCCTTTTTAAAAAGATATTTCCTACTCACAGTAAGTTGTTTTGCAACGATCCGGATTTCGAGCCTTTTAGCTCATCATCAGGTTGAAGGACTTCTACAACCACGTCTCTCGACATGAATTGCCAAAGTGAACCCGCTGATACCTCCGCCAACGCGACGTTCCAATTAGCAGCTGATTTTTTTAATGGCGCTCA